>NC_084800.1:96915004-97219461 GCF_963169125.1 Humulus lupulus
TTCCTTTACCCCGTTTGGGTAGATTAAGAGTCCCGAGAGTGCGGGATGGATCCCGGGAGTGAGGTTTTAGATTATAAACCTTTTTATGATTTATTTTATTGATGAGATTCCATATTTGGTTATGAATAGGTGACCGCTAAAGGATCAAAGGATTGATCTTTCTCAAGGATCGTTTTTATATTATTTCTCACTCGAACTCGAGGTAAGAAAACTGCACCCTATGTATATGACATGCGTGGTTGTTATAGAGGCATGTTGGTTGTTAAATGTGGACATTGATTGCATATTAAATGCTTGGAAAATCTTGCTTACTTGTGTATGGCACTGACTAGTCAGGGTCGGCATTGGTCGCGTATTACTGACCCGAGAGCCGGAAAATGGCATAAGCATCATGAACGCAGGGCCGATAAAAGATTAGATCTAATTGATATCAGCGTTGAATAACTCTGGGAGCATTAATTTTGGACCGACCCTAAGGTCGATGAAAATCATAAGCGCTTGACTAGTCTAGGACTAGTTTCTCAGAGCCAGGGCCTAAGGCTTAGGTGACTGCTTGTCACATGGCTAGGGAGTGGAATCCCACGGTTATGACTCTATGGTCATGCGGTAGGTTATATTGGTGACTAGTTCATCGAGCACCTATCTTGATAAGCTAGTGAAAGGATCACTTATTTATAAAGCCCAGGTGACCCTATCGTCATGTGGCTAGAGGGAACGGAACCCACCATAGTGACTTTTCAACTGTCACTCATCTGTTTAGGACTGAAAGTCCTGAATGATTATTATGATCATTGTTGATATTATATTCATGCTGTATTGTGTTTTCTTGCTGGGCTTTGGCTCATGGGTGCTATGTGGTGCAGGTAAAGGGAAAGAAAAGCTCACCCAGCCTTGAGCGGAGAGCTTAGGTGGTGATGTGTACATATGCAACCGCTTGACCACCACTGCCAAGGAGTTCTCAGAGGAACTAGGGGGTTTACCCTATTTTTGCCGCTTAGGTCAGCGGGTTGTAGATTTAAACTGTAATGACCATCTTGAGTTGTAAATAACTTGTAAATGTTTTTATGGGCCCATGAACAATTTAATGTTTAAATAAAATATATCCTTCCCTTTTGATTGGTATTCCACCTTAACTCGTTAATAACACCTAGAAGCACGTGTTTAACCAAAGAAATCGGGTAGCGAGTTAAATTCACGATTCACCGTTCACCATAATGGTCTTGGGGTATCCAGGGCGTTACAAATTTAACCCTAGTTCCTCTTTCAACCCTCGGCCATGGCGGTCGAGCAGCCGCATATGTACACATCGCCAACTAAGCTCTCCAACTCAAGGATGGTCCAACTTTCTTTTGCCTTTACCTGCACCACATAGCACCCGTGAGCCGAAGCCCAGCAAGAAAACTCAATATGCTCATGAATAGTAATAACATGTCATTAAATCATAAGGCACATGCCTAAAAAATATAGCCCTATTCAAGCAGGCAAATAAGTTCACGTAATGATGAATATAAAACATCAACCAATGATCATAATAATCATCCTGGGCTTTTAGTCCCAAATAGAAGAGTGACAGTTGTAATAGTCACTAAGGTAGGTTCTGTTCCCATTAGCCATGTGACGATAGGGTCACCGGGGCTTTGTAGATAAGTGATCATTTCACTATCTTAAACAAGACAAGTGTTCGATGAACTAGTCACCAATATAACCTATCGCATGACCATAGAGTCACAACCATGGGATTATGCTCCCTAGCCACGTGACAAACCGTCACCTAGGCCTTTGGCCCTAGCTCTGAGTAACTAGTCCTAGACTAGTCAAGCGCTTATAATTTTCATCGACCTTCGGGTCGGTTCAATGTCAATGCTCCCAGAGTCATTCAACGCTGATATAGATTAGATCTAATCTTTTATCAGCCCTGTGTTCAAGATGCTTATGCCGTTTTCGACTCTTAGGTCAATAATACGCGACCAGTGCCGACCCTGACTAGTCAGTGCCATACACAAGTAAGCAATGCTACCAAACATATATCATATGTCAAATATCCGAATATAGGGCATTCAACATGCTTACTTAACAATTGCTAGCATAACTAGGATCATGCATAAACACAGAGACTCAAGCTCTGAACAATCCCATATTCAATAATCATGGCATGCCCTATTCACATGTTTCTCGTGCATCACATACATCACATTTAATCACTCGGCATGCCTCAATAATAGCCATATACAAGTAAGTAAGATTTCTAAGCATTCAAAATTCTATCATTGTCCACATTTAAACATCCAACATGCATCAAGAATAACCATGCATGTCATATACATAGGGTGCAATTTTCTTACCTTGGGTTCGAGCAAGAATTAATAAAAGAACGATCCTTGAGAATGATCAATCATTTGATCCTTTAGCGGTCACCTAGTCATAACCAAATATGGAATCCCATCAATAAAATAAATCATAAAAAGGTTTATAATCTAAAACCTCACTCCCGGGATCCATCCCGCACTCTTGGGACTGTTAATCTACCCAAACGGGTTAAAGGAACCAAACCCCGAGCCTTAAAAGTCATCCTGAGCCCTAAAAATAGGTTGCTGGAAAATGCACTAGCGCTGGGGCGCTGCCCCAAAGTCAGAGAAGCCCAGAACCTGCCTTGCCTTGCGCTGGGGTGCCAGGAATGGCGCTGGGGCGCCATTAGCAAACCAGAGAAAATTCTGGTCTTCTCCCTTACGATTTCACTTGAAAACCAAACCTCCAAACCAATCCCAAACTTCACCCAAACATTAAATTCAATCCCTAAACTTCATCTACATCACACCCTCATCAAAACCCAAGCAATCTTACACAAAACTTCCATGAATTCTCACAACTAACACCTCAAATTCCTTTGACTGAAAACCATAAGAAAACAGGTGTTGATGGTGAGAACTCGTCAACCAAGTTAAGTTAGAAAAATAGAAATGTAGAGATTATCAAAAGAAAAAATTCAAAGATCTAATTGGAAACTCAAAGAACACTTGCAGAAGAAAAATGGTGAACTGAATTTGTATTCCTTATGGTGTAGTGCTACAGTGTTTTTTCCAACCCCCTTCCAAGTGGAAGTGGAATTCCTTTTATAGTGGGCTCTAATGGCCCCTGATACAATGTGGTCCAGGGGACCAGATAGTACGCAAGTACGGTGTCAGGAGAGTGGTATCAGGTGTAGTGGTGTTGGCTCTAGTACATGAACAGGGTTGGTGGGAGCACCTTCACTTTAGTACTTGATTGTGCCTCCACTACTCGCCCAGTATGAGTGTCAGGAGAAGTGGCACCACATGTAGTGGTGCAGGTTGCTGTGGTGTCGACCCTGACACATGGTCGACGACGTACAGGTAGTGCCTTTGCCATTGGTACTAACTTGTACCACCAATACCTGTCTAGTATGGACCCCATAATCACGCCCCTGTGCTCCTCCTGGCCGTACAACCCGTTCCCATACATGTGCTTTGTATTTGAAGGTCTCTCTCGTGTATTCAAGATATGCCCTTACTCCAACCCCTTTTCATTTTGCGAAATATAAGTGTACTTGTAGCTTTGAGTATGCTAAGCAGAGGGGTGTCATACCTCGCTGGTGACACCTTCCTTAGAGAGTAAAGAAGGGCCTCATCAGCGAGGCCTATGCTCATATCATAGGGCATTCAGGTGTGTGGGCGTAGCCGAGGCGAGGCCCTGCGGATGGCCTCGCGAGAGAGGCCTCGTGGGTGACGGATACGCCGAGGCGAGGCGAGGCCCTACGGATGGCCTCGCGTGATGGCCTCGCGGATGATGGAAGCGCCAAGGCGAGGCGAGGCCCTGCGGATGGCCTTGCGTGATGGCCTCGCGGGTGATGGATGCGCCGAGGCGAGGTGAGGCCCTGTGGATGGCCTCGCGTGATGGCCTCACAGGAGAGGCCTCGCGGGTGATGGATGCGCCAAGGTGAGGCGAGGCCTTGCGGATGGCCTCGCGTGATGGTCTCGCGGGAGGGGCCTCGCGGATGAAGAATGTGCCAAGGCGAGGCGAGGCCCTTGCCAGGTGTGGCGAGACAATGGTCTCACGAGATGGTTGCAGGATATCACGGGTGCATGAGACCCTCACGCACCTGCGAGACCACATGGGTGCGAGGCGCCACATGCACCTGCGAGGCTACATGGGCGTGAGGCGCTATGTGTATTCGTGAGGCGCCGTATGCGCTCGTGAGGTGTGAGGCGCCTTGGCTGGTGCAAGGCGACGAGTCCCGTGAGACGTCTGGGATGCCCGTGGGGGTCCGAGGCGAAGTGGTCATTTGGAGCAGGGTCGATTTGAGCACTAATTTGGGGGTTCAAATGGACTTCAAACATGGTTGCTTTGGACCTTCCAGGGACCTGAGGCATGAGAGGTGGGTTCTTTACCGGTGTTGAATTTTGAGCATCCACAACAGGGTAAAGCTTAAGTTCATGGATGAAATCTTACCTCAATTTGGATTTGATTCCTCTTCAATGGATGAACTAAGTTTCTAAGCTCCCACCTTTGATCTCCTAGCTTATTTCTTCAATTTGGCTTCAAAAATTCCAAAGGAAGAAAGAGGAGAAATGGTGTACGGGTGAGGGAGAGATATGAGGATGATGATGCTCTGTTTTTTACAATTCCACAACCTTCTATATCAATCCTAGGGGTGAAAAGACTAAAATACCCCTAGGTCAAATAAAGGTTTCTAAAGACTCCCAAGGGTAAAATTGTCATTTCCCACCTATCTCGTTAATTATAATTAACACCCTCCAATTCCCGTTATTCTCAATATTCTCAAATGCCAATAATTCATATCCCGTTACCCTCTAATTCCCGGCAACGTTCTAATCACCAAATTACCCCGAGACTCACTCTGAGCCCTGAACTTAATCCCGTTATGACTAGATCGAAAACTTGCATTCCATGATCGTCTCATGCCGAATGGCTCGAACAAATCCACATATAACGTTGTATTATTTATAATTCACCCACATGCATGAAAATATACAATCACGCCCTCAACGGGTCAAATTACCAAAATGCCCTTATAATTAAATGTGGACCCATATGCATGTATTTATCATCATATAATAATATAATTCACATAAACATGGATATAATCATTTAATAACATGATAAATCAATTATGGCCATCTCGGCCTCCTAATCAAGGTCCTAAACCTTATTAGGAAATTTGAGGCATTACAACTATCCCCTCCTTACAGAAATTTCATCCTCGAAATTTATCTGACTTGCCCGGAATAAGAATTTCGCACAACTGATTCCAGTTATTTAGGTCACTTTCTCGACCTCACTGTTTCTGTGACCTTACCTTGACTCAAGGTATGACTTTAACCTTATTTTTTTTTTCTGTTTCATATCTGGACTGGCTATTCCTTATAGAATAACTTAGCTTTAATTCCCAGATTCACATAACTCAACTCATGAGTTTCCTTTAACCCATGTCCTCAGCATGAAAATACATAACACACTGTATACAACTGACAATGCCAAAGATAAGGCTGATCCAAAGTCAACCTGACCAGTCCTATCCAGAATTCAAACTGTCAAATAATCCAGTATTCAAACTGTTAAATTACTCTAGGGCTCAACTTGCCCCTATCTCCTCACCCCTTTCCATGGTGATACTTTTAAGGAAGATACAATCTCCTACTTGGAACTTCATGTTCCTACTTTTCAATTCAGTAACACTTTTTCATTTACTCTGAGAAGTGAGCATCCAAGCTCTAACCTCTAATAATCTCAATGATCCCCTGAACTACCTCAGGATGTTGATTCTGGATCCTTACCCATCCTATTCCAATGAACTGGTGCTAAGCATTCTCAACATACCTCATTTCATAAGGTACCTTCCCAATACTGGATAACTTTCTTTCTCTCTCTGATTTACCATCAGTCTGAGAATAATAATCTGCACTAAATTCCATCTACATACTTATTGCCTTCCATAACCTCTCCAAGACCTGGAGATAACAATAGAGTCTTCATCTGATAAGATAGACCTTGAATTCTCAAGAAGGCATACTATCTCTTTCACATAGAGATCTGATTACTGATCAACTGTGTTACTTGTTCTTACTGACAGAATGGAATTCTCTTTAAATATTGGTCCATAATGATCGAATGCCAACTCATACTGACCCACTAACCTGAGCAATCCCACCGCGAAACCCTTCACGATGCTTTCTTGTTTCCATTATAAAATACTCAAAGGCTGCAATGGCCCCACTGATTTCTGATACTCTGTCTTAACCTGCTAACAGGCTAAGAACTTTACCACGCATTCCATTACATCCATTTCCATCTCAGGCCATCACTATCAAGCTTTCATATCCTGTTACATTTCCATGATGCCTGAATGAAGAAAATAAGAGAGTAGCATGAGATTCATTCAGAATCTCCCAATCAATTCCAGTGTCTGTCAGGTTCCATATCTGACCCTTATACCTCAATAAATTCATACTTGACACTGTTAAATCCTTAGCTAATCCAGCTAAGACTTTTAACTCAATCTTTCTTATCTGTGGTTCACTTAGTCATGTTTCCTTTTGATCCTTTCCGAAATGATAATCTCAAACATAAAACTGACCACCTGGCCCACCAGAAACTCTACTCTAATTATGGTCAGATACTTTAACCAACATATTTCATAGGCAATCCTTTTCCCTGTCACTGAGGTGTCATGACCACTTACAAACTGATTCTGATCTGTAAGAAGACTCAGAACTCTTTCCCAAGGCACATATAATATCCTTACTACCTAAGGAAACTCCTACCCCTAAGGCATTCCTTGACCTTGGCAAATCTACGCAAAGAATACATCATAATACCATCGTCCAAGACGATCACAAATCCCATTCAAATAAACCTTTGAATGTTCTGTTCATCTAATTCACAAACACTTGGCATTAAACAAATTCTCAAAACCTACTCAGCACTCTCAGTGCTCTTATCTACTACAAACAATCTTTTGCATATTCTTCTCCCTGATCTCTAGCTAGTACTAACCAGATCCAAAATCCACCTTAGAGAATACCATCTTATCCCATAACTAAATCCTTTAAATCTTACAACTCTGCCGAGCCATTCAAGACAGTGCCCTAGACCTGAATCCATTCCTGCCACCAATCAATTCACCATTCTATTCTCTTTTTATGCAAACACAACCCCGACTAATCCCCTGGAAGCACATCCAGAACTCACAGACTAATCCAGTTTGTCCTGATCCCACTGGCACAATCTAAGTGGTATCCACCACACTAGCTAAGAGTTCTATGCATCCCTTTACAATAAAACTCTAGTTCTCAATACAGATGTCATCAACATACCAAATCTATGCACAGTGCCAACTGCCACAAGGCTTTCCGCTCTCAAGCTCAAGAGTTACTATACTTTCCTTGCCATTTAAAATTTCCCCACACTTACTTAACCCATCTATATCTAGGATCATCTCAAAAATCAATCATAACCAACCTTATCATATCAACTGATGAGTCCTTTTCACCACAATCCAACTCATCTCTTAAATCACCAATACAGTATCACTTTCCCATCACAACATAACCATGTGATCTGCATATCATCTTTATGCCCCTCTATATTCAACAAACAAAGGAACAACATGGCACCAAAACCAGTCAGCATAACTTAAAAATCAGAACTAGAAAACTGACCTTGCACCCCTGAGGAACTAGTCTCAATCTCAGACTCTGACTGCCTCAGAATAAACACTCGAGCTGGAGTCGAGCTGTCTATCCTCTTTTGCTCATCCTCTCTTAGCATTGGGCAATTCTTCATAATATGCCCAACCATGCCACATGCGAAACATGCCTTTGCTCGACATTCTCCCCGATGACGCTTCTTGCACCGAGTGCAGACTGGATGAGTCTTCCAGCTTTCCTTCTTGCTTTCTCCAATAAGTGGAGGTACCACTATCTGAGCTCCGTACTCCCTAGCACTCTTCTTCTCATTTCTCCTGCTCTCAACAACAAGAGCTTTCTCTACCATCTGAGCATAGGTAGAGATTTCATACACTGGGGCAACTCTAATGCCCCGAGCTATTCCAGGATTCAATCCCTGAACAAACTTTTCCTTCCGAGCTACATCTATGGGTACCATGTCAAAAGAAAACTTGGCCAACCCATCAAATCTGTTAACATACTCGGTTACTGTTGCATTACCCTAAACGAGATTCACAATCTCATTCATCTTAGCTGCCTAAATTCTTTCCAATCCATCACAGCTATGTCTCGTGTCTGGGATACTACTTCCCACCACGTCCGGGCATCATCCCGCCATACAAATGTAGCACAAGCCACCTTATCGTGACCTACCAGCCCCATACTATCAAGAATGGAACTGATCATGCCCATCCATTGCTCAGCTCTGAATGGATCTAGGCCTCCCTTGAAGAATGGAGGGTAATACACCTAGAATCTACCACAGAGAAATTCTCATCTGCTCTCAACCCTAGGCTGAGCCAAAGCTGATGCCACTCTTGGCATAACTAAGGAAGAAGTGTTTCCCGACAGGTTCCGCTATTGCTTCAGACACCTGATCTCTTCCTCATGCCTCTACAATCTTAATTGCAAATCTATAAGCATTTGCTGGAAACTCGGAGGGGCAGACGACGAGATCAACCCCTGACTAAAACTCCCAGCCTCAGTATAACCACCACCAGGCATCATTATCTGCCTTGGATATAAACCTGCTGATTGAATTTTCAGTCAATAACTTGACCCATTAATCATGATGAGCATATCAAGAGCTTTCCCCACGGGAACAATCTTACCATACCACATCCACAAATCACTGTAGTGCTAAAACACATGCCCATGGCATTCATACACCAATCATAATCCCTGCTCTTCCAACATTCATACCATGCCTCCAACTCCAGCATGCAAATATCACAATTATATATGTTCATGGAGCAGGTAATCATATGATCACATTAATATATATGTTTACGGAGCATATAATCATATAGTTAAGAACCAAGCTCTATCAGAATCTCATGCTCGCTAATACAATGTGCAGACAAATCATTTACATTCTATTTAAGCAGTTAAGCACAAAACTACAGAAATAGTTACCATTCCCTGAGTGAAGTTATCTTCAATGACGAGTGTACATGCCCAGGTTATCTTCAGGAACCATAAACCTTGGCTCGCTCTGATACCAAGTTGTAATGCCCTAAACTCCAGGGACCTTTAGGTGTGCCTTATAAATAGTGCTAAACTCGTTAATCGAGTCATTTGGCCAAAATCATGTAACAAAGTATGATTATCAGTTTAGGGATTAAAAATTTTGGTTAAGATATAACGTTTCACTAAAACGTTTACTCTATACATTGGGATCCCAAAAATATAATTTAAAGGTCTATTACAAGAAAATATTTACAACCAGCCGATCTAAGCGGCAAAATAAGGTTTAACCCTAGTTCCTTTTTCAACCCTTGGCCGTGGTGGTCGAGCAGCCGCATATGTACACATTGCCACCTAAGCTCTCCAACTCAAGGATGGTCTAACTTTCTCTTGCCTTTACTTATACCATATAGCACCCGTGAGCCGAAGCCCAACAAGAAAACTCAATATGCTCATGAACAGTAATAACATGTCATTAAATCATAAGGCACATGCCTAGCAAATATAGCCATATTCAAGCAGGCAAATAAGTTCACGTAATGATGAATATAAAAAATCAACCGATGATCATAATAATCATCCCGGGCTTTTAGTCCCAAATAGAAGAGTGACAGTTGTAATAGTCACTAAGGTGGGTTCCGTTCCCATTAGCCATGTGATGATAGGGTCACCAGGGCTTTGTAGATAAGTGATCATTTCACTATCTTAAACAAGACAAGTGTTCGATGAACTAGTCACCAATATAACCTATCGCTTGACCATAGAGTCACAACCATGGGATTATGCTCCCTAGCCACGTGACAAACCGTCACCTAGGCCTTTGGCCCTGGCTCTGAGTAACTAGTCCTAGACTAGTCAAGTGCTTATAATTTTCATCGACCTTCGGGTCAGTCCAGCGTCAATGCTCCCAGAGTCATTCGACGCTGATATCAATTAGATCTAATCTTTTATCAGCCCTGCGTTCAAGACGCTTATGTCGTTTCCGGTTCTTAGGTCAGTAATACGCGACCAGTGCCGACCCTGACTAGTCAGTGCCATACACAAGTAAGCAATGCTACCAAACATATATCATATGTCAAATATCCGAATATAGGGCATTCAGCATGCTTACTTAACAATTGCTAGCATAACTAGGATCATGCATAAACACAGAGACTCAAGCTCTGAACAATCCCATATTCGATAATCATGGCATGCCCTATTCACATGTTTCTCGTGCATCACATGCATCACATTTAATCACTCGACATGCCTCAATAATATCCATATCTAAGTAAGTAAGATTGCTAAGCATTCAAAATGCTATCATTGTCCACATTTAAACATCCAACATGCATCAAGAATAACCATGCATGTCATATACATAGGGTGAAGTTTTCTTACCTCGGGTTCGAGCAAGAATTAATAAAAGAACAATCCTTGAGAACGATCAATCCTTTGATCCTTTAGCGGTCACCTAGTCATAACCAAATATGGAATCCCATCAATAAAATAAATCATAAAATGGTTTATAATCTAAAACCTCACTCCCGGGATCCATCCCGCACTCTCGGGACTCTTAATCTACCCAAACAGGGTAAAGGAACCAAACCCCGAGCCTTAAAAGTCTCTAGAGCCCTTAAAATAGGTTGCTGGAAAATCCACTAGAGAAAATTATGGGACGCTGCCTAGTGGCGCTGGGGGGCTGCTCCAAAGTCAGAGAAGCCCAGAACTTGCCCTGCCTAGTGCTGGGGCACCAGGAATGGCGTTGAGGCGCCATCATCAAACCAGAGAAAATTATGGTCTTCTCCCTTGCGATTTCTCTTGAAAACCAAACCTCCAAACCAATCCCAAACTTCAGCCAAACATCAAATTCAATCCCTAAACTTCTTCTACATCATACCCTCATCAAAACCCAAGCAATCATACACAAAACTTCCATGAATTCTCACAACTAACACCTCAAATTCCTTTGACTGAAAACCATAAGAAAACAGGGTAAAGCTTAAGTTCATGAATGAAATCTTACCTCAAGTTGGATTTGAGTCCTCTTCAATGGATGAACTAAGTTTCTAAGCTCCCACCTTTGAACTCCTAGCTTATTTCTTCAAGTTTGCTTCAAAAATTCCAAAGGAAGAAATATGAGAAATGGTGTACGGGTGAGGGAGAGATATGAGGATGATGATGCTCTGTTTTTTACAATTCCACAGCCTTCTAATGGCTTATATCAATCCTAGAGGCGAAAAGACTAAAATAACCCTAGGTCAAATAAAGGTTTCTAAAGACTCCCAAGGGTAAAATCGTCCTTTCCTGCCTATCTCGTTAATTATAATTAACATCCTCCAATTCCCGCTATTCTCAAATGCCAATAATTCATATCCCGTTACCCTCTAATTCCCGGCAACGTTCTAATCACCAAATTACCCCGAGACTCACTCCGAGCCCTGAACTTAATTCCATTATGTCTAGACCGAAAACTTGCATTCCACGATCGTCTCATGCCGAATGGCTCAAAAAAATCCACATATAATGTGGTATTATTTATAATTCACCCACATGCATGAAAATACATAATCACGCCCTCAATGGGCCAAATTACCAAAATGCCCTTATAATTAAATGTGGACCTATATGCATGTATTTATCATCATATAATAATATAATTAACATAAACATGCATATAATCATTTAATAACATGATAAATCAATTATGGCCCTCCTGACCTCCTAATCAAGGTCCTAAACCTTATTAGGAAATTTGGGGCAATACAAGGGTCGCGACCTGCACTCCCCGAGTCGCGGTGCGCGCCTGGAAAACTGAGGCTCCCAGCCTTAAAACTCATGCGGGCCGCGGCGCCTGAAGAACAGGGCCGCAACCTGAGTTCCCAAACCAAGAAAACTACCCTTTTTCCCAGCGTTTCCTTCGAGTCCAAGCCTCAAAATTCCACCCATGCCTTCAGCCAAAATTAGAACTAAACCCAGAATTCTTATCCCTATAACTTAAACATCATATCCAACCTTATTAGCAATTCTTACTCTTCCTAACACCCAAAATTAGTTATCAAATTCACACTCATGCAAGCTCAACCCCTTTAACATAAACTCAGAAGAATAGAGAATTTGACTTGAATTCTTACCTCAAATTGCAGCCTAGTTTCCCCAGTAGTATCTTTGAATGAACACAACTTAATCCTTAGGTTCCCACAGCTGAATTCTTTGGTTCAAACCTTCAATTCATTAAGATTTCCTCAAACTTAAGAGAGAGAGTGTGAGAATGTGTTGAGAGGTTCTACTACTTTCTGGTTACCCCTTAGACGCTTACAGTGTAAAAGCTTAATTTGAAATGACCAACCTGCCCCTTATTACCAACCTAGTCCTTAAATTACCCCTAAGGGTAGAATGGTCATTTCTCCCTGATTCCCGCTAATTCCTCAAGTGTTCCTAGCATTTATCAAGTAATCCCATCGTCTCTAAATAATTATCAAATACTTACTCAATATCTAATAAATCCCAAAATATTCTTTAAATTCCAAAAATATCCCTAGGCTCCCCCGAGCTGGGTATTTAAACCCCGCTGTGACTATTTTTCCTTTCCGCTCACTAGGACTGTCTTGAGCCATATACTGGAAATATATCCACATAATAATGTGGTCTCAACCATATATCACATAAAATCACATTTATGCCCTTAACGAGCCAAAATTACAAATATGTCCTTATAAGCTATAAAGAGCCCACATTCATATCTAATACTCATAAACATGCATATAATACATTCATATAATCATATTAATCACGCATGCCACATAATCATGCATTTAACCAATTAAACATACATATATCCAATTATGCTTTCCTGGCACGCTAACTAAGACACTAAGCCCTATTAGCAATTTTGGGTCGTTACAATATAATTCATCCATAACACAGTCATTCACATTTAAATAGATATTCAAAGGCATGATTATAATCATGTTCAATAACTAAGGCTCAAGCCCTAATCACAACCCAGGTGCAGTTTTCTTACTTCATGTCCTGTGCAAATAATGGTACGACCCCAAGCACGATCCTTCCCCGAGCCTTGTGGTAAACCTAGTCACAACCATAAAAAATACTCTCATTAAGATTCAACTCCAAACATAGATTTTAAGACCAATCCCGTGCTTTCGGGACCTCCAATTCCACCAAACAGGGTGGTGGAATCATCCCCTATGCCCCCAAGATCTTCCCAAGCCCCAAAAAGACATATCTTGAATTGGATATAGGGCAGGGGCGCCTAAAATAGGCAAGGACACCCCAAAATCCCCATGCATAGCGCAGGGGCACTACAACGCGAACCCAGAATTCCGGGTTCTGTGTTTTGTAACCTCTCCGATCCATTTCGCCGAAATTCTGACCTAAGCCTCCATACAATCACCAAATGAGTTCCCGACCAATTTTCCATCAATTTTTAACCATAAATAACCTCATACTACTATTAGAAAAAAACCCAAACCTCAAGTATCAAAAACTCAACCAAAAACACCCAAAATCTGAAAATCACTCAAGAGCTCAAACACTCCTCAAGAACACAAAGAACAACAAGATGAGCCAAGATAATTCATACCTCAGTTGCCACAAATTCGAGAATTACAGCCCAAATCCAAGTGGAGATTAGCCAACAATCACGTTTTCCACCAACAATACCAATACAAAAACTCCCTAGAATCATCAAACTTTCAAAACACCAAAATTCCCACTTTTCTTAAGAACACTATGAGCTAAGATAAAAAAAAAAACTCAAAGAATGGCAACTTACCTCTGAATTTTGAATTCCCCTAGGTTGATGATGATCCTAGTAACCTCTAGCCCCACTTAAGAGCTGCAAACTCACAAGAATCCCCCACTAGATTACTTGGCCAAGCTTGGGTGCCCTTAGCCTTCAATCCAATTTTTAAAAGAAAACCAAGAGAGATGGAGACGTGTACATGTATGAGACAAAATGCTCAGCTGCTGGTCTAACTTTGCCTAGTCAAGTGGATGAAATGACCAATTTTCCCCTACTCTAACTTATTCTTAAAAATCAACTCAATGGCACTTTAATCATTTGCCAAAATCCTCGTTAACCTCAAATTTCACCACGAATTCCCAATTAAATCCTCTAATACCAAATACTCACTAAATTAATTCACATTTATCAATAAACCCTGGTAACTTGCCAAATTACCAAAATACTCCTAGGCTCACCCCGAGCCAGGTATTAATCCCCATTGTGACCTTTCTACCAAATTGCTCACTAGGATCGCCTCGTGCCGAATATCTCAAATATATCCACATAATAATGTGGTCTCAATCATAAAACATATATAATTACATGTATACCCTTAGTGAGTCGAAATTATGAAAATGTCATTTTTAAAAAAAATGGGTCCACAAGCATATTTAATACACTTAAACATGCATAAGCAATCATATCATAATATAACTCATATAATTAACATAATCACATATATAATCATAATTAAATCATATTAACATATAAAAATCCAATTATGCCCTCTTGGCACACCAATCAAGACACTAAGCCTTATTAGCAAATTTGGGACGTTACAGTTATGATGATGATGATGATGATGATGATGATGATGATGATGATGATGATGATGATGAGGGGGATAGGATAATACCAACCCCATGATAACCACTACTATGACTATTGTCATAATAATGGGCATCCAAGAGGGCAATTTGTTCTGCCAAGGCCACCTGGGCCTCAAAATTGTTGGTATTAAATATGATAAATCAGGATATGCAACGCAATAGATCTTTTAAAAAAATTATTAAAATCAGCTAGGATCATACATATATAGATATATTAAAATCATACACAAATAGATTAGATATTACCTTTTGTAGCCAATCAATAGTCCACGAATCTTTTTGTATAAATCAACGATCTTCCTATCCTTATTCTGAAAGCTCACACCTTGATCTTCCAAACCAATCCTCAAACACACAAGGACGTGTGTGGGCACGTAGGATTCAAAAAGGTTGATTTAGACTTTCTAGATGTACTCAACACATGAGATTTAGAGATGTTTGAGTAGAGAGAGGCTATTGAAATTAGAATTTCAAGTTTAAGAAATTCTATCGTTTATTTTCTTAAGAGAGAGTCTGTGTAATGGCCCACGTCACTATGGCTGCTTCTTGGAATGATGACTGGCCCTACAAACCAGCACGAGTCTTTCTAGCGTGCTTTGTGTTGGGGTTTTATGCCCTAATTAAAACCCAAATGCTTTGTAATCTCATTTTATTATCAATAAAAGAATAGAAATCATTTTTTGACTTGGTCAATCACTTTGCTCACATGTTTTATTTTCATGATTATTTATTTAATATAAACTTCTATTAAATCCCGAGCATATAGCTAATCTTATTTATAGTGACGTAATCACAGTGGAATATAAATATGATTATATGTTCAAAAATAAGTTAGTCCTAAGATTAGTCAGTGCACCGGATTTACACTGACTTGCCAATCTACGATATGATCTACTTACACATTACAGTGTTATGTTCTTTCCAGAACATTAGCAAAGTAGATAAGATCAGATGTATTTGTTACATCGGACAGGACCGATATTGACAGTTGATAAGATAAGTAAACATACCGTTATTATCTATTCTAGTCATATCATATAGTTGACCATAGGTCAATTCAATCTCAATTCTGAGTGGTTAGTATTCTAACTGATTGTATTATTTGAGTTCTTTGACTTGTTCGTTACCAGCTTACCCTACGGACTAGCCCATACTTACATCTTGGGAACTCGGTAGTATAATTGAGTGGGAGTGTTAATCATAGATATGAACATCTATAGCTTCTGATGAAGAAGTGAAACGATGGTTTCCTTTTAGTTTGGTTCAAGGTGATAAATGATAGAGATCTCATTTCAGTAATTAAATTAGTTTACTGAAATATCATTTACAAGGAACTAAGTGTTTTAAGGATAAAATACACTGAGGGGTAAAACGGTATTTTAGTCCTGTCTCATTGTAGACCGTCTATAGAGGATTGAGTGACAATTATGGTTGTAACAATGGATAATTAATAGCGTATCTATATTTGTTATAGAGCGTTCTATGAATTCAAGAGTGCAATTCCAAGTCTATAGTGGAGTCACGAGGAATTAATAAGTTAGTAAATTTATTTGTTAGATTTATGAAAACTTATTGGAGCTTGATTTCATAGGCCCATGGTCCCCATTATACCTTGGATAAAATCATCTAGATAGTCTCAATTAATTGATTTAATCATCAATTAGAATTATCAAAGTTGACCAGGTCAATTTTGGATAGTTTCACAGAGTTGTGTAATTTTGAGAAGAAAAGAGAAATTATGGCAGATTTATTAATTAAGATAAATTGGTATCTAAATTAATAAATAAATTTAAATCAAGGTTCAAATTATAAATAATTAATTTGATAAAGGATTTAAATAATTATTTAATTAATTAAATCAATAGAAAATAACACAGGCTTTGATTTTAAGTCCAATGGGCTTATAATCAAATGGGAAATTTCACGGGCCTATAGCCCATGATAATTTCGACCTAGGGCTTCAAAATGGCTGTTATTTTATTGATTTTTTAATTAAATTAAATGGCCTAATTGAGTCTATAAAAGGAGTGCTTATAGAGAAGTCAAAACAGGGGTTTTTGATAAGTCAGATTTTCTGATAGTTTTATATTCTCTCTAAACACAAGTCCTTTTCTAAGCCTCTTTGTTATTTTCTCTTCTTCTCTCTATATCTATCTCATGTGTTGAGAATTGCCCACACTAGTCTAGGTGGTTCTAAGGATACATTGGAAGATCGTGAAGAAAATAGAAGATCGGTTCAGTTTCTTGATAATACTCTGCGACAGAAAGGATACAAGAGTTAGAGAAACTGAAGGAAGGACTCTTAATTCCGCTGCGTATACCGTAAGTATTATATTATTTGTTTCTCTTTGAATTCAATTTTAGAAACATGTTTTAGGCTATCTCTTATTAATTTGTTTAATATTAGATATACATGAAAATAAATAAAGATCCTGTATAAGTTTTTCCAACACTTTGTCCTCACTCGCACGCTTCCTGGGAAAAATTCCCAGGAGGTCACCCATCTTGAGATTACTCCAGGTCAAGCAAGCTTAACTTTGAAGTTCTCAAGTGATGGGCTACCGAAAAGAAGATGCATCTTGTTGATATAGGTAGTACCCATCAATCTATTTAAGCCATCTTCAACTGTGTAGTCCCATACATACACAGTCTTAGAATCATCACACTTGACCTTCCTTAGGCGGTGTGGGATTACACAGCTTTACTCGGTCTTTCCCCCTACGGATCACGGGATACTGACTGTCACAATCTGATAGTTAACTGCTTAATTAGACATCTTTTTTTTAAAAGTATCTTTTCTTTTTTAGGTTTATAAAGATAATTAACTATTTTAATTCATATTTATTTTATTTAAAATAAAACTGATTAGTTACATCTATTTAATTATTTAATTAAAATCATTTTTATAAAGAATAATTAAATATAATTAAATAAACAAATTAATTTGAAATTCGAATCCTAGTGATATTTCTATCCCTGAGTGGCGCCAAACACACTCACTGTACAGTGAGTGTGTCGTGAGCCACATTAGGGTTTTTCCTAATTTTTTCATTTGTTTCTTTAATTAATATTTAAAAAAAATGTATTTATCCCAAAATAAATATCAGTCAATTCAAAATTAACTTTATCTTAAAATATCAGTGTTAAATAAATAAATATCTTATTATAAATATGATACTTATTATTCTCTCTCTATATTAATCAAAACATGATTAATATTTATTTTAACATATAGTTTTCCAAAATAAATACTATATAGTTAAATTAATTAGTTCAAAATTAATCAATTGCCTATAATTATCACATTTTCATTGCCCTAGAAAATTAATTCATTTGCAATTAAGTCTTTCTCTTTATAAATTTTTCTTTTGACATCCTTACCTTTGAAAGTGTAGGACAGAGGTGATTTGGGGACCATGGACCTATAATGCAAAGCTCCAATAAACCAGATTATTAATTAAACATTTTAACCTAATATTCTTATTTATTAATTCCATGATTACTCCACTATAAATATGAAATTGCACTCTATGTATTTATAGAATTATGTTTACAGAGTTTTCTCTTATAGTCCAGTGATATAATCAATAAATATAATTATGTCCTCCATTTATTAGTTCGTTAATTAGAGCTGGTCAAAATTACTGATTTACCATTCTAATTACCTCTTGATCCTTAAGTACCATTAATTCACTAGTGAATAATTAATCTATAAACAAATTATAGATTTGAGCTCAATAACTATTCAGTTCCAGAATTAACCCTTAAGGGAACCAATATTCGATCTAATAGGAAAGTACAGATTCCATTATTGTAGATCATGTTCCGAGTCATTCGTGAAATTGAATCTCCAAAATAAATTCATTAGCCTCATTATACTAAGAAACCTTAACGAGTGAATCAAAACATCTAATAAGCACAAACAGAAGTTCATGACTACTCATGATTTACAAATAATCATCTATATGATAAGAATTAAATATTTATGGCAAACAGTAAGTTTATAAATATAATTAATTCATATCTATCATGTCATATATAATCTCTATTATATACAATACCTTACCACGATCTATATCCACATCAGTAATCTGAATCTAGATTACTTGCATCTCGCATGCTTAGTAAACTGCACTAGTAACCATTCATTAAAGATTCCTTACTTTAATATGTTACTGACTATTTTATTCATTATATATGATTTTAATTCTCTCATACTAATACAAGATCATATTCTCATGAATGAATATGAAATTTTTGTTGATATTATTATATAATTAATTCAAACAATAATTATAATATTCGAATATAATAAAATTGTACTTTTATTTAAATCAATAAAATGTCTTTACATGCTTTTAGGGTATTAATCCTAACAAAAATATCCCTGCTCGGAATAATATGTTGCTTGAAGGACTGTTTGTCCCACCAAGGTAGCATGAGCCAACAAATTGTCTAGCTAGACTACCTCTTGGTGCTTCTTGAGAAGATAGTCAAAATGTTGGGGGGCTATCGAGAGGAAACAATGTCTTTAATAGACTCGAAAACTGGGGACGTAACTTGTGAGATATCCTCGATCAGATTCAGGAAGGTAATGAGTCTACTCCTATGGGACCTGTTGCACCAGTAATCCCTCCAACACCACAGAATAAAGCTGCAGCACTCCCAGGCGCCGCACCAGCAGCTGCTCCACTGGTCGCCCCTGCTATTCAAGCACAACTCACTGCTTTAACTCAAATGGTTCGAGAGTTGACAGCCCTGAAAGCAACTAACATTGATTTAGAAAGAAGGAAAGGCTCTCCTTTCTTTGACAAGATAAATGCCCTTACAATTCCTCCTAAGTTCAAAATGCCAACTTGGAAGATGTACACTGGAAAAGAAGACCTCGTTTATCATGTGAATTTTTTTGAGATTTAGATAGATCTCCAACGGGTTTGAGATGATGTTCATTGTAGGATCTTTCCTGCTACTCTGGGACCATTAATTATTGGGATGCATTTGTAAGGCTCTTTTACTCACAGTTTTTTGGTGCTCGAACTCTGCCAGCCGAGCTTAATGACCTTGTTGATATTAAACAAGGACCCAACGAGCCCCTCAAAGATTATGTGCAACATTTCATGCAAGAAGTGGCTTGCTCTAAGACAGTCAGTGATGATGGAAAACTGATGGCTATCATGGTTGGAATCCAAGTCAAAGGTCTGCTTTGGACCGACCTAAGAAGAAAGACCGCTTAATCGACCATAGAGTTTCTTGATTGAGCATATGAGTTTATTAAACTGGAAGAAGCTATTCAGAACGCTAATCAAGCTAACCAAGCAGGAACCAGTATTGCACCAACAAAAAACTTTGGTGCAACTAACTAGAAATAGACAACCAATGGTAATGGTAATAAGAATAACCAGAATAATGGTAAACAAAACAACAATTCAAGCAGTGGCAATAATAATGATAATAAACGAGCAAAGATCAGTGATAAGCCACGAGAATATGTGCCTCGTTTCCCACCTACTCTATGCTCTTAGGGTCATGAGCAGAGGTCTTTCAAGCTACACAAGCTGAAGTACCTTATAGGATTCCCAATCCTTTAAGGCAAGATATAAGCAAGAGAGACACCAACAAATTATGTCGTTTCCATAGTGATTATGGACATGACACTAATGAGTGTAACCAACTCAAAGACAAAATCGAGTTCCTCATTCGTCAAAATCATCATGCAAATTTTTCCGAACAGAATCCGGCTACTGCAGGAACTCGTGATGCACCAGCCTAATCACTACAACCAGCCTCTATAACAGATAGATTAGACATGATTTGCAAAGGAATGCACCTGGTTAGCAAAATCAGAAAGGCCCTAGAACGATATGCCCGAACACTATGCCATAAACTAGGAGAAGTGGTGTTGGCAGTTGACGAGCATACTCCCAAAACACTTCGGTACGAGTGTAAGCCTATCATTCTTCAACTTGGGTTTTCATAATCTTTCTCAATCTTTATTTAGTCTATGTCAATCCATTTTTTGTGTAGATTCTAAATTTAGAGGTGGTGTTATCTCACTCTCCCTCAACAATCTAATACTCTATAATCTGAGATAGCATATCATGGAAGAATCTTTAGTTCTAATTAATTCATTTTGTGTTTTCTATAATCAACAATGAAGGAAATTTGTTCACCTTCTACAACCTTCAAATCCTTGTTTCAAGATTTTGTTTGTGTTGAACACATAACCATGAAATATCAAAGAAAGTTGTATTTGGAAATGCTCTACATAAATGTGATTGCATACTTAAGGAGATTGATATCATCAAATTCCTTATTTCTAGATGTGTAGATTTCAAGAATTTAAATGAAATGTGTTTGCTACCATATTTTTGTGAGTTTGAGATTATTGTTTATGTTAAGAGTACGATGGTGAATGCTAATAAATAATTCAAGGGTTATTGTTATACTTATTTTGTTTGTAAGATTATTTATCATCATGTGAGATATGTGTTATACCCTGACTTCAGCACGAGTCCTTCATTCAGCTCGGGTACAGCTGGCAAATAAATACACGGAGAAATAACCAAGGAAATGATCTGTTTATTATCCACGTAAGCAACTTCGGTGTTAGGTGTCCTGGGTTTAACCTGAGCTATAGATATGAAGGTTGTGAAGCACGAGCTCATGATATTCAATCGGTTGCCGAAGTACAAGCTCGGAGAGATATCCAGCTCGAAATAATTCAAATATACTGCGTACCTACGGATCCCCAAAGACTCGGGTATTTTTATACGCTTATTTATGACCAGCTTGTCATATTCAATATCCTAATATAAATAGGAATTGTTTATATTAAATGTAATAAATATGTAAATCCGTGATTGACTCACGCGGTTACCCAAACCTGTCCATGGAATTTCTCTACAAATACTGAGAATATTGGACAGGGAAAGGGACGATTATTCTATAATACTGAAACTCTACCAAAATAGAGAGAGAAATAACAATAATATAGACTCGTGGACTAGGTGGATTTTAACCATTGAACCACGTAAAAATATTTGTGTTCTTGCGAATTCATTTCATATTTCGATTTATTATTAAGCACTAATTCAACATTATTATTTCTTCAATACACTATTGGCGAAAAACTGCGTCAACAGTTTTGTGCTTTCATTAAGAGGACATAATTAGTGCTTTCATAAAAATCCCATTCAAATTTCATCATGGTGATCACTCGGTCAATGCACGACAATGAGATAGAACAGCCTGGTGGGCAGGAGACCCATCATACCGCTGTTTCAAATGAGTATGGCCTTGAAGTTCAGCAACGTCCGGGAAAGCAACCGGCGGGTCACGGTGATACTGGGAGTTCAGCAGCATTACCACCAAATCCAAACCCAAACTACTTAACTGTGGTTGAGTTAGAAAATATACAGTTAAGAAGCCATCTTGCTAAGGCAAACAGGCAAATCGAGGAGGTCTTGGCTCGGTTACCCCCTCTTGCAACTGACGTTAATGTTGGAAAGAGGCAAAGTGGGTCTCATAAGTCCCATAGGAATAACCGATCCAAACTAAGTCGGTTAGTCAGAACTGCCACCCCGAGTTCTGTACCAACAGCGCGAGATCGCCAAAAGGCTCAACCTAGGGGGCCTCATAGGGGTCATTAACACGTCAGTCGATCGGTTAGAACTGCGACCCCAAGTTTGGTGCCTCCCTCACATGCTCTTGGGAACATTCATAGAAACCCACGAGAAGGGGCTGGGATAGGCTCACAGAGATAGAATGTTCCAGCTAACCCTCCTGCGTCACGATCGGATCGTCAGGTGCAGACAGCTAGAAATAATGGGGCAGTATAGAGGTGGGCTAATTTAGCTCACCCTGATGGGACAATGATTGCCTCGCCAGTAAGGCATCCCCCATCACCTATTAGACATCCAACACCACCTCAGCCTACGTGGGGCATTCCTGCTTATGGAGACAGTAGGAGAAATCCTCCTCCGTCTGCCCATACCTATGTCCTGTGGACACGCGTTGAAAATCCAGATCCTCGGCCTCAACCGCAAGCTGTAAGCTTCACAAATGGAAGTTATTAGACTGAGAGTTGTTGAAGTGGTAGCTCCGAGGGCGATCTAAGAAATCATCTAAGTTTGGCACAAAGCCCTTAATATGATCCACAGCCTGATCTGCGTGATCGCCTGGATTCGTAGATAAGAAATTCAACTCAAGATGAGGGTGTTAGTTATACTCGTCAAGAGGGAGGTCCTTCCATAGTACGTGATAATGGGAATGCCTCACAAACCAAGGTCGAGCTTGGAGGGACAACAACCCATCAAACGTGTACGATAGGATGGGAGCTGTTGAACAACCCCAAAATAACCTAGGGACTAAGGACCAAACCCTCAAGAGGTTAGCTCAGATGGAGGAGCAAATGAAGAGGCTTCTATCTAAAAAAGACAAAGACGATTGTGACTCAGAGGATGAGCTCGAGCTTTTCGCTCCAAATATTGCAGCGACCACATATCCGGTGGCTTCAGAATGCCACACTTGTCAAAGTTTGACGGAGATAGGGATCCGTCTGATCACCTTGGGATGTTTAACACCATGATGATGGCCCATAACGTCGGACCCGATCTAAGGTGCATTTTATTCCCCTCAACTCTGATTGGGACAACCAGGCAGTGGTTTAAAAAATACAAGAGGCATTCAATTAGCTCGTGGAAGAAGTTTTCTGCTGATTTCAAGAGAGCATTCAAGGCTTCCCAGAAAACTTGGATTAAGGATGATGCATTGGCTAATGTAAAGCAAAAACCTGGCGAACTGTTGAAGGCATATCTAAGTAGGTTTGCCAATGTCATGACTCGAGCTAGAGATGTCGATAATAGCTCCAAGCTCATGGCAATGAGGATAGGAATCCTTGTTAGAGGTGATTTGTGGCAAGAATTACATAGAAAAGGAGTTAATAGTGTGGACGAGTTCTTGTCGCGAGCTCAAAGTTGGGTTAACCTAGAAGAAGCACAAGCTTTTGTCGTAGGAACCAGCCAGAATCTTGTCCAGCCCGTTGGAGCGGTAACGGATGTTGCAGCTACGGCTTAAACCGTTACCCAGAATAACCAAGGGGGAAATAATAAGAGAAAGGGAAATGGTGAAGGAGACCAGAGCGGAACAAAGAAAAATAAGTATGGGGAAAAGTTCAAGCCTGTTTACGCAACTTATACTGACCTCATGGATACAAGGGAGCGCATCTTCTTAGCCAATTCTACTCGCCTTCCATGGAAGAAGCCAGAACCATTGAAAAACCAAAGAGCGAAGAGAGATCCTTCGAAGTTCTGCCGATTTCACAATGATATCGGTCACAACACTGATGACTGTAGACAGATGAAGGATGAGATCAAGACCCTTATCAGGGCAGGACCTTTGGCCCAATATGCCTGAAATCGAGTGGTCCCTAGTCAGCCCGTCGAACAAAACCCTCCGTCAGCCCCTTAAGCTCCAATGAATCAAGCTGGAGTTCAAGCGAATCAGGACGACCATCCTCTGATAACAGGGGGAGATATAGCTACCATTTCGGGAGGACCCCATCTGGAAGGCACGAGCAGAGGTGCCCATAAGAGATACATTAATGAACTAAAATCCCATAACAGAGTGGAGTTCATCCCGGAACAACAGTTATCAAAGCAACATCGATTGGAAAAAAACCAATCATATTTACAGAAGAGGATGTTAGTCACGTCCAGTTCCCACATAATGATCCTTTGGTCATAACCGTTCAACTCGCCAACCGAAGAGTATGGAGGACACTAGTAGATAATGACAATTCTGTGAATCTACTTTTCAGGTCTACCTTAGAAAAGATGGGGTTGTTTGTAACAGAACCGAAGGCGACCTCAATGATTCTGTCCGGATTTTCTAGCAAAGGATCAGCAGCCATTGGGACGATCGAGTTAGTGGTAACATTGGGAGAAGGCTCGCGATCTGTCTCCAAGTTATTCGAGTTCATTGTGATCGATTGTCCAGCTGCATACAATGCAATTTTTGGCCGACCTGCGTTGATGGCATTTGAAGCCATAACCTCTATCCGCCACCTAGCAATCAAGTTCCCCTTAGCTGCGGGGATATGCACCGTCAGAGGTGATCAACTCGCTGCCAGGGAATGCTATAGCATTTTTATGAAGGGAAAATCACAACCCGGGTAGCAAGCTATGGCCATAAGTGACGGAGGTGAGGAGTCCCAGGAAGTGGAAGACACTTGTGGGACGGAAGAACCTCAAGAAGAAAATGAAAATGACGTCATCCCACATGATGACATTGACCCACGAATGGGCGAGGACAGCTCAGAGCTCCATGTCATTGAGGAGCTCGAGGAAGTAAGTATAGATCCCAAAGAGGCTTCAAGAGTTGTTAAGATTGGAAAAAATCGTGATGATGAAAGGAATGAGTTGATCAATTTCTTACAAGAGAACCTGGACATCTTTGCCTGGTCACATGAAGACATGGTGGGAATGAGCCCGAGTGTAATCATGCACACTCTAAACTTGGACAAGAACGTGCCTGCAAAATCCCCAAAACAAAGGCATTTGGGAACAGTCCGAGCTGAAGCACTGGAGGAAGAAGTAACTCGACTGTTAAAGTGCAGGTTTATTCGTGAAGCAAAATACCCGATCTGGGTTGCCAATCCCGTGTTGGTCCCAAAGCCAAATGGGAAATGGAGGACCTGCATCGATTTCTCCGACCTGAACAAAGTTTGCTCCAAGGATTGCTTCCCACTGCCAAGGATTGGTTAGTTGGTAGATGCCACAGCGGGTCACAAGCTCATGTTCTTTATGGATGCGTATTCTGGATATAACCAGATCGTGATGAATCCTGCGGACCAAGAACATACTAGCTTTATGACCCCAACTAATGTACATTGCTATAAAGTGATGCCCTTCGGGCTAAAGAATGTCGGAGCTACCTATTAGAGATTAGTCAATAAAATGTTTGTTGATCAGATCGAGAGGAATATGGAAGTGTATGTCGACGATATGCTTGTCAAATCCAAGATTGCCGGTCACCATGTATCTGATCTGAAAGAATGTTTCGAGATCTTAAGGAGGTATGGTATGAGGCTGATGTTGGATTAGCTTATACATAATTTTTATTTATTTTCATGTATATCTAATATTAAACAAATTAATACGAGATAGATTAAAACATGTTTCTAAAATTGAATTCAAAGAGAAACAAATAATATAATACTTACGGTATACGCAGCGGAATTAAGAGTCCTTCCTTCAGTTTCTCTAACTCTTGTATCCTTTCTGTCGCAGAGTATTATCAAGAAACTGAACCGATCTTCTATTTTCTTCACGATCTTCCAATGTATCCTTAGAACCACCTAGACTAGTGTGGGCAATTCTCAACACATGAGATAGATATAGAGAGAAGAAGAGAAAATAACAAAGAGGCTTAGAAAATGACTTGTGTTTAGAGAGAATCTAAAACTATCAGAAAACCAGTGATTAAACTTATGTTTTGACTTCTCTCTAAGTACTTATTTTATAGACTCAATTAGGACATTTAATTTAATTAAAAAATCAATAAAATAATATCCATTTCAAAGCCCTAGGTCGAAATTATCACGGGCTATAGGCCCGTGAAATTTCCCATTTGATTATAAGCCCATTGGACTTAAAATTAAGGCATGTATTATTTTCTATTGATTTAATTAATTAAATAATTATTTAAATCCTTTATCAAATTAATTATTTATAATTTGAACCTTGATTTAAACTTATTTATTAATTTAGATACCAATTTATCTTAATTAATAAATCTGCCATAATTTCTCTTTTATTCTCAAAATTACACAACTTTGTGAAACTATCCAAAATTGACCTGGTCAACTTTGATAATTCTAATTGAAGATTGAATCAATTAATTGAGACTATCTAGATGATTTTATCCAAGGTACAATGGGGACCATGGGCCTATGAAATCAAGCTCCAATAAGTTATCATAAATCTAACAAATAAATTTACTAACGTATTAATTCCTCGTGACTCCACTATTCGGAATTGCACTATTGAATTCATAGAACGCTCTATAACAAATATAGATATACTATTAATTATCCATTGTTACAACCATAATTGTCACTCAATCCTCTATGGACGGTCTACAATGAGATATGACTAAAATACTGTTTTACCCCTCATTGTATTTTATCCTTAAAACACTTAATTCCTTGTATATGATATTTCAGTAAACTAATTTAATTACTGAAATAAGATCTCTATCATTTAACACCTTGAACCAAACTAAAAGGAAACCATCGTTTCACTTCTTCATCAGAAGCTATAGATGTTCATATCTATGATTAACACTCCCACTCAATTATACTACCGAGTTCCCAAGATGTAAGTATGGGCTAGTCCGTAGGGTAAGCTGGTAACGAACAAGTCAAAGAACTCAAATAATATAATCAGTTAGAATACTAACCACTCAGAATTGAGATTGAATTGACCTATGGTCAACTTTATGATATGACTAGAATAGATAATAATGGTATGTTTACTTATCTTATCAACTGTCAATATCGGTTCTGTTCGATGTAACAAATAGATCCGATCTTATCTACTTTGCTAATGTTCTGGAAAGAACATAACACTATAATGTGTAAGTAGATCATATCATAGATTGGCAGTCAGTGTAAATTCGGCGCACTGACTAATCTTAGGGCTAACTTATTTTGAACATATAATCATATTTATATTCCACTGTGATCACATCACTATAAATAAGATTAACTATATGCTCGGGATTTAATAGAAGTTTATATTAAACAAATAATCATGAAAATAAAACATGTGAGCAAAGTGATTAACCAAGTCAAAAAAATGATTTCTATTCTTTTATTGATAATAAAATGAGATTACAAAGAATTTGGGTTTTAATTAGGGCATAAAACCCCAACAGCTGAATCCCTAGAAGTGTACTTTTGGAGTAGCATCGGGAAAATTTCTGGGGTTCATAGTCAATACGAGGGGGATAGAGGCGAATCTTGATAAAATTAGATCACTGTTAGAAATGCCCTCACCCAGGTCATGCAAAGAAGTTTAAAGCCTGACTGGAAGGGTAGCAGCTTTGAATCGTTTTATTTCGAAATCTACTGACAAGTGCTTGCCATTCTACAACTTGCTAAGAGGAAACAAGAAATTTGAATGGATTGAGGAGTGCGAGCGAGAAAGCATTCCTCAACCTAAAAACACACTTGGCTGAGGCCCCAGTATTGTCCAAGCCTATGTATGGAGCGCCTCTATTCCTTTATTTGGCCGTAATAGAAAATGCAGTTAGTGCCATGTTAGTTCGAGAAGAAGACCGTGCTAAAAAACCAGTGTATTATATAAGCAAGAGACTTCTAAGAGCTGAATCACGATATCCACTAATAGAAAAGCTGGCATTCTATCTGATATTGGCTTCCAGGAAGCTCCAACCATATTTCCAGTCCCATTCAATCAACGTCATGACCGACCAACCTTTAAGGCAGGTATTGCAAAAACCTGATATGATAGGACATCTCTTAAAATGGGCAATTGAAGTCAGACAGTTCGAGATATTGTACGTGCCACATACCTTAATCAAAAGTTAGGCCTTTGCTAATTTTGTGGCTAAATGCACCAGATTTCAAGAGGAGCTTTTGAAGGAATCGGTGCAAGAGTTGTGGAAAATATTCGTAGATGGATCATCAAACGAGAACGGATCAGCAGCTGGGATCATATTAATCTCCCTAGAAGGGCATCAATTTCATACAACTCTGAGATTCGGATTGAAGCATCTAACAAAGAAGCCGAATATGAGGCCTTACTAGCTAGACTGCGAGTGGCGAAAAAGCTCAAAGAAAAGGTCGTCTAGTGTTATAGCGACTCTCAGCTCATGATTAATTAGGTGTTGGGGGAATATCAAGCTCGAGGAACCAAGATGGCAACTTACCTAGCTAAGGTAAAGGGGGAACTATCCGAATTTGAGTATAGCACTGTTGAACAGATACCTCGCGAGCAAAACTCAAATGCTGACGCTTTGGCAAGGCTTGCCACCACCAAGGAAGTTGAAACTTTGAATGTAGTGCCAGTAGAGTTCTTGGAGAGTCCAAGCGTGATAGAAAAAATGATTGAGGTCGAGATGATCGACACAAGACCAACTTGGATGACCCCCATAATGGAATACCTCACACGGGAAGGCTACTTGAGGAAATAAAGGATGTAAGAAAAGTACTTTATCAAGCTCTGAGGTATGTGATAGTGGATGGTACATTATACCGATGTGGTCATTCATTGCCTCTCCTACGATGTGTTTTGCCTGAGGAGGCTAAAACCATTCTACAAGAAGTGCATGAAGGCTTTTGTGGAGATCATGCTGGGGGGCAAAACCTTGCATTGAAAATATTGAGCCAGGGCTACTTTTTGCCCACTTTAACGAAAGATTCCATCTCATATGTTCAGAAATACGACAAATGCCAGTGCTTCGCCATAGTTGCCCAAGCTGCTCCAATCGAGTTAACGATGATCTCATCCCCATGGCTATTTGCGGTGTGGGGAATCGACCTAATAGGATCCCTACCAATGGGTAAAGGAGGAGTTCGTTATGCGGTGGTGGCAATCAACTATTTCACGAATTGGGTAGAGGCCGAGTCTTTGGCAACCATCACTTCAAAGAGAGTCCTGGACTTTGTGGTGAAGAATATTGTATGTCGATTTAGACTTCCTAAAAAGATCGTGTCAGACAATGGGACCCAATTCGACAATGATCTCTTCACTAAATTTTATGAAAGATAGGACGTTATTAAGAGTTTCTACTCAGTAGCATATCCCTGACCAATGGGAAGGTCGAGGCTGTGAACAAAACCCTAAAGGCGAGCCTCAAGAAAAGGTTAGACGAGGCCAAAAGAGTATGGCCCGAATAGCTCCCGCAAGTACTTTGGGCATACCGAACTTCTCATAGAACCTCCACGAGACACACTCCTTTCTCCTTAACTTTTGGAAGCGAGGTCGTCCTTCTAGTCGAAGCTCTGGTAACCACTCACAGGCAAAAGACATTTAGCTAGGAACGGAATGATGAATTACTTAACGTATCTCTCGACCTGATTGACGAGAAACGAGAGGATTCACAGTTACAGCTCGCCCATTATCAATAAAAAATCACTCGTTACTTTAATTCTAAAGTCAAGAGACGTAGTTTTGGATTAGGTGACCTAGTTCTCCAAAGGGTTTTTCTGGTGAATAAGGATCCCAAGGATGGTGTTTTAGGCCTGAACTGGGAAGGACCATATCAGGTTGTGGAAATTTTGCGCGAAGGAACTTGCAAGATAGCTCGGCTGAATGGGGTGATAGTCCCACGGACCTAGAACGCCATGCACTTAAAAAAGTATTATCAATAGTACAATCATCCATGTAAGGCTTAATTATAAAAGCCATTTAATTAAATAACAGATGGATTATTATAAATGATTTTTCTTGTTAAGGTTGTCTTAGCTCGTGTATTGATATTTGTAAAAGCAACCAAGAAAGTCTCTACATTATGGTTACTTAGGGGGCATATAACTAGAGGTGGATCAGAGTAAGATCGCTGGATAAGTTTAAATAACTTAAAACCCTGGATACAACTAGGTATAAAACTACCATGGATACAACTAGGTTAGAAACTTAGAAGCTGGGAAAATTGATTATTCGACGGCCTTTTAAGAGCTCGAGATGTCAATAAACCCAGCATAAACTAAGTTTAAATCATTTAAAACCCTGGATACAACCAGGTCCAAAACTTAGAGGCTTGGAAAATTGAATATTCGATGGCTTTTTAGGAGCTCGAGGTGTCAATAAACCTAGCATAAACTCAGTTTTAATCATTTAAAACCCTAGAAACAACCAGGTACAAAACTTGGAAAGTTGGGAAAATTGTTTAAAATCAAGGGCTTTTTAAAGCTCGTGTTATCAATAGACCTAACACGAACTAAGTTTAAGATATTTAAAATCTTGGATATAACAGGGTCCAAGGCCTGATTCTTAATAGGTATGATATAAATCAACACATAAAGTTTGGATATAACCGAGCTTAAAATATATATTCCGATCTAAAAATCAATTCCTGAAATCTCGAGTGTACAAGTCTAAGAAGTCATTAACATGAGAGATAATAAAAGAAAGATGAATAGATAAAAGAGACTAGATATATAAATTGAAAATAAAATTGTCTCGAGGAGAAAAACCTCGAACTGAGCCCAAGGGAAATTGTTTACAAACAAATAAAAAAAAGAAAAAGATTGTCACTGAGCTCCTCCAGGCTGCTCTGAGGATGTGACCTCCTCGCCTTCATGCTCGCTCGCTGCAGAAGCATCCCTCGTTTCTAACGGTTCTAGCAAGATCCGAGCCTTGAGTTTTTTAAGGTACGGTTCCCACAACACGGGAGCCATGAAAGAAAAGTTTCCATCCTGGTTAAAAGCCCATCAATGGTACAACATATCTTCCATGGAGAACAATGAGGCCGCCTTTTGCTTCTTTGACTGCAGCCTCGGGCTTGAGTAGTTTTTCCTTGGCTTCGTAACCTCGGCCTGGAGCTGTGCAGTTTGGGCTGGAGAGCAGCCAATGCAATCTTGGCAGCCTGCTCGCTTTCTTGAGACAAGGCGAGGGCAAACTTGGCATCGTACTCCCTCTTTTGAGCAGCCACAAAGGCAGCTTTGGTGGCCTGCTTGCCTTCTTGAGCTGTGGTCAAGGCAGTCTTAGCGGCATTGATTTCGGCCTTGAGCTCATCATTTCTAGCCCTAGCTCGAACTATGTGGCGATGTTGAGCCAGGGTTGACTGCAAAATAACAAAGCAAGTTAGATGTATCCTTTGACACGATAAAGAGAAAGATGTCACCAAGGAATGATAACTTACTGTGAGGGTCATCCCCAAGGCTGACTCCAGGACATTTTTCGGGCTCTGCTCCTCGATCATCCTTAAATCCCTCGAGCTGGCCTTATAAGCGTGCCCCACCATGTGGCTCGCCGTCTCGTACAGGATCCCTCGAAAAGCTTCAGGGATCCTCTCTAGATCCTGGGGATCCACTGGTATTCGGGCAGTCGCCACTGGGGTAGGAGGAGCTGGAGGATCATCTTGTATCACTTGATTCTGAGAAGGCGCGAACCGAGGTGGAGGAGGAATCCTCCTCTGAGTAACGGAAGACACCGGAGCTGTCGAGCTTGTGCCTTTTCCCTTGGCAGGGGATTTGGGGACATTTCCCGCTGCCGGAGGGGCCTTCTTCGTAAATTTGGGCCTCTTCACGACAGGGTCCGAGCCGGCTCTCCAAGCCTGGAAAGCAGTACAGAGGTCAGGAGCTCCAGTTTGTTCCATCTCGTCGCCTGAAAATAACAAAGAGAGGATTAGTTCTGAAATAAAGTAAAAACAAACAGAAAGAAAATAAATAAAGATCCTACCCTCCAGGCTGGGGGAGGAGTCTATTATCATGACCTCCAGCCTTAGGGTTATTGGAGGAGAATGAGAATCAATGACTTGTATTTCTTGGATCCTAGGAGGTTTAGGTTCCAGTTCTACCTCAGGGCTGGACTCATCTACGTACTGCCTAAATCCAGGGGCAAAGGTGCCCTGGAGCAGAGAAGGCCAGCTCCTACGGTTGGTCCCATACTTCTCAAAGATGGCGGACCTAAAAGTTAAGGTATTATCGACAACAATGGTGCCCTTAGGGTAACTACTATTATGACGCACCACCAAGTGGTCTACACACTGGAGCAGGGTGATATTACGGTTTGGATTGTTAGGATGACAATGGAAGAGCTAATTTGGGTTAAATCTAACTAACCTAAAATCAGCAACAACCCTATCTAGTTCCCTATAAGGATATGAGTTACCTTGGCCAGAGGGGCCGGCTGCTGCCTCTGACGCAGCTCGCTCTAAATCAAGTTCCCGAATAGCCTCGGGAACCCGCCTCTTTCGCACAAGAGGCACGTCGTCCTCTTCCTCGTCCTCACCTTCAATGCCCAGCAAGGAATTTTCATGAGAGGGTGGTAGCTCGTGGATTACCGAGAGGGTAGACGGGGTCTGTAAGGCCAACGTTTGGCCTTCACCAATCAATTGGCACTCCAGCATCATGACGTCATTCATGATTTGGCGGTAATCCTTCTCACTGGGGGGCAGCCCAGATAATTTTTCGTACTAACCCCCCAGGGTCACGGGCTTCTCCGTCCTCGCAAATATGGCTACATAAATAATAAACTCAGTTAATACATGTACTATGGAAATATCTTGAAAAGAATAAAATTTCATGAGCTGAGGTCAGAGGATAAAGAACTTATGAGGATAGTTGAAATATAAGTGTTCACAGTTTTTGAACCTGTTCGACATAAAGATCAAGTCTTTATAGTTGTTGGGGTGGCTTGGGAGCTCAATGATCGGAGCAGAATTGGGGAACCTGGTGAGGTAGTAGAATCTGTCACCTCGACCTTTTTGTTCCGGGTTGGCTTTGAGGCAGAAAAAATATGATATATCTACCGGAGTGGAACCTCCCACTGATGCTTCAAAAATAAGTATTTCAGCCCCGCCAAAAGCCTATAAGAGTTTGGGGGGAGTTGAAATGGAGCCAACTTCACGAAATTCAGAAAATCCGTGAAGTATTGGTCCAAGAGAAGGAAGGCACCTGCCTTCAAGTGTTCGTTACTCTAGGCCGTGAAATCGTCCTGGAGAGGGGAGTAGCTCATTTCCCCTTCGAAAACAGGTCGAGTGATGAGAACTCTGGTCCCTACCCCGATATTATGGCTCAGCATAATCTTGTTCACCCTCCATCGAGTGGTGATCTTGGACACGATTCTTTCTACCTTGAAGAAGGCGTTGGGGTCTACCACCACTAGACCGAAGTGGGGAATATGAGACTCAGGGGCGACCTCCTTCCCTTTGTTCTTTTGTTGAGTAGACGAGCTGGGTGCATTCTTCTTGGGTGTGTTCTTCTTAGGAGCCATCAGATCGCCTAAAAGATAGAACGATCTAATTAGTGGGCGACCTAAGAGTTTTTAAAGGTTATAGCGCAGAAGTACGGAGGGAAATGATTAACTTTTGATGTACGAGCCGAGTTAGCTTCAGCCTAATCGCATGATGTCACACACTTCCCTAAGTTACACGTCTCAATTTCCTAACAGACCCCTGATATTTAGGGATCCGTGTGTTAGAATGTCACGCCACTACTTTCCTTGGGAGGCGGTTTAGTGCAAAACCACCCAAGAAACGTGACCCCTAAGCAACTTGGTTTGGACCCTAAAAACTTTTCATCTTCTATATCCCAAATGGGTATTTTCTAAATTCTCTATGGGTTACCCAAATTTACCCAAAAATTACCCATTTTTATGAATGTCGTAGTTCCAAGGATGTTTTAGGACCTACTCATTAAATCTAAGTTGAAGCCTATTTGCTAAAAACACTTGGGAAATAACCTAATGTTGACTACGGTGAAATGTTGATGAACATGGTGAAAAAAAAAAAGAAGACTAGTAAAAGAAATTTTTTCTTCAAAACCTAATGTTATCCTAAAAATTTGAAAATGATGACGTGGCAATAAAATTGACAAGTGGCAAGGAATGGCTGGGTAATCTGGCTTAGGAGTGATCCGGTAGACCGATGAAGATTTTTGACTGACCAGTTAAGTGTCATGACCGACCAGTCATATGCTTGTCCGCCCAGTCAAGTGTCATGACCGACCATTCATGTGCTTGTCTGCCCTGTCATGTGCTTGTCTGACCAGTCAAGTGCATGTCCACCCAGTCATGTGCTTGTCCGACCAGTCAGGTGCTTGTCCGCCCAGTCATGTGCTTGTCCGACCAGTCAGGTATTTGTCCGACCAGCCAAGTGTTTGCCCGACCAGACATGTAGTGGCTGACCAGTGGAGTGCTTTGGCCCTTTAGTTTTCCTCCTGGGAGTGATGTGGACCGGCTAGACAGAACAGTGCTACGCAAAGGATCCTAGTAACGGTTTCAACAAGAATCAGTCATACCTGTGTGGGAATCTCTCAGATTATCCCACAAAAATAGTGTATTGTTGTATTTTGAATATTATTATTAATTGAATATAGTGAGAATAGCGAAATATCCCGATTATGGGGGACATCATTTGTACGATCCTGAGCCTATAAATACAAGGCCCATGGCATCATAAAGGGGATTGGGTTCGAATTTTCTGAGAGAATTTTTGTATCTGGAGAAATATTGTATTCATTTCATCTACACTAAAGAAACTCAGTTGACTATGGTTCATCTGATCTTGAGTGTAGATCTATATTCATAACTCTAAGTGGACTAGGCTATTACCAACACATTGGGGCTGAACCACTATAAAAATTGTCTGTGTCGTATATTTATCTTGAAGGTTTTTTATCGTTTTGACTTCTACACGTCGTTGGCCAAAAACGCGGTCAACATTTTGGTGCTTTCATTGAGAGCCTGAAGAGAAAGATAGACAATCACCGTAGCATTATGGCGCCTAAGAACATCAATGCGGCCTCCAAGAAGCCATGTTCCTCTAAAGAGCCTGCTAGATCAGAAGGTCCTGGCCCTCAAGACCATGAGACTGAGCCTAGAGTCTTGCTCGAGGACGTGACTCCAGAGGTTGAACAACTCCAGGAAGCCATGGGGGCTTTCCAGGAGGAAATGGCACAATTCAATGCCATACAGGAGCCGTTCGCTGAAGAAATGGCTAGGCAAAAGGCTGCATTTGAGCAGCAAAGACGGGAGATGAACGCTAGGAGCGAAGAAATCAGGTGACAGCAGTAGGAGGCCGATAGGCGACATTGCGAGGCTACACTCGCTCTGGAGGCAGCTACGCAGTTGGCCCAGGCCAATGCCCAAGCTGCAACACGAGGAGCAGCCACCCCATGAGCAAGGACCATAGAAGCTGGTTGCAAAAACACTGACAGACCCAATTCTCGAGGACCATATAGAAGCGGTAGTAACCCACCTGGTCGGGAAAAAGATGGGGTCTGATCGGCCAGTGCCTCAACCCAAAGGGGGAACTCTAGAACCCCCTCAAGGAGCCACTGATCAGAGACTTCCAGATCCAGAAGTCACAAGTTAGGCAATAAGAAAACTCCACCTGAGCAAGAGAAAAATAGAGCTCCTCGAGGTAAAGAAACTTCACACTTCAAAGACGGGCATGGTCGTGATGAAGCTGATAGTCATCACACTAATTAGTCGAAGGAGAAGAATGACAACAACCAGCGAGGAGGAAAAGACCGCCCAGCGCAGACAGGAAGGCCATCACTGCATCCCAACCAGCAGCGCAGTGGCAAGGAGCATGTCCCGCACGGCATGCCTTCCGAAAAAACTCAGAGTACGGTGTTCGATCGGTTAGGGAGGCATACCTCTCAGAAGGATCTAAGAGACGTCATTGCTGACAGGAGAAGGATCGTCCTGGTTGAAGGGAGAGATCCGAACCGACCTACCAATCAAGTAGAAATACTTGATGATGGTGTGCCGGATAGGAGTGCCCGACCAGGCGGTCCCGAGAATGAGTCCCAAGCAGTGGCCCCAGGCATCTAAGCCCAGCTTGATCCTCTGACAGCAACAGTTCAGGGTCTGTCAAAACGACCTTCTGCAATCAATCCAGTAGACCACAGAAGTGGCAGCCTGTTCTGTGCTCGAATTAGAGCAGCCCAGCCACCAGCAAAGTACAAAGCACCGATACTGCCAGTTTATATAGAAAAGGTAGATCCGATAAGGCATGTGGGGAAATTTGAAGACCAAATGGAGCTGCTCGGAGTGAGTGATGACTATTGGTGCAGAGTTTTCCCCACTACATTGTCCGACACTACCCAAGAGTGGTATTGGAAATTTAAGCCAAACTCCATCACTTCTTGGGAGAGTTTCAGGAAAGAGTTTTGTAGGCAGTTCAGCGCTTCTTAGACCCCTCCAGTTTATGCCAATCACTTGGCAGATATTAAACAAGGGAAAGATGAATCTCTCAAAAACTACATACAAAGGTTCATGAGAGAAGCCAACTGAGCAACCGCGGTTGGAGATGAGGGGAAGATGGTTGCCATTTCTTCTGGCATAATCTATCGAAGTCCTTTGTGGGACAGTATTCATTGCAACCCAATTTCAACGTTACAACAATTTCTTGACCGGGAAAACAAGTATATGAAATTGGATGATGCGATTGAGAAGGGAGAGAAAGGCCTGAACAATCTGAGCCGATCGACTGATCCTCCCAAGAATGGTGGAAATGATCAAAGTGGTGGTAAGAAACGTGGGAATAACGGGTCTGACCGCCACAATGAAAAGAAGGCTAAGTCGGGATCAAACGACAAGACAACTAAGTATGAACCTCAGTTCATCAATTACACCACTCTTTCGGCCAGCCGAGCGGAGATATATCTCGCAAGTCATCAAGAGGTCCCCTACTGGAAACCCCCACCCATCAAGAAGAAGATGAGTAAGAGAGATTTGAATAAGTTCTGTCGTTTCCATGGAGACTATGGTCATGACACGAATGAATGCAATCATCTCAAAGATGAGATAGAATTTCTCCTTTGGTCGGGGAAATTGAAAAAATACCGAGCAGAAAAAACCCAAGGAGAGGGAAGTAACAATAATCCTGGGTTTAAGCGGTAGCAGTCTCCACCTTTGCAACCCGAGCCTGTGGACTTCACTCTTGACACCATATGTGGAGGTCCACATCTGGCTGGGGATAGCAACAAAGCAAGGGAGAGGTATGCTTGAACCCTTCAGCATGAGTTGGATGCAGCATCGATGTCCGAGGTCATGACTGTAGAGGAGCGGCCTCCGAAGAACCCACGATACGAAAGTGAGTCCCTCACTTTCACTGAAGATGATGCACGACATGTGAGATATCCTCATAATGACCCTCTCATCGTGACAGTCCAAATAGAAAATATGAAGGTGAAGAGATGCCTGGTCGACACAGGGAGTTCTGTGAACATTATCTATAAATCATCCTTTGAAAGGATGAAACTATCTATCAATGACTTGAAGACATGCTCTCAAGTCATCTATGGATTTACTGGAGAAGGGTTGTCCCCAGCTGGAACGATCAAGTTACCAGTCACAACGGGGGATGCTCCCAAACATGAGACAATCATGACAAAGTTTTAGATAGTCGACTGCCCGTCCGCCTATAATGTGGTTATTGGTCGACCACTACTCACAACCTTGCATGCGGCAGTCTCTATATGGCACCTTTCTATGAAGTTCCCGACCAGTGCAAGCATAGGTTGCATTCGAGGAGACCAGAGAGAGGCTAGGGAATGTTACAATGCCTCGGTAGCTAAAGCACAAAAGGGGGCCAAAGAAAACAACATGATTGTATGTGCAGATAGAGAGGAGGTAGAGGAGATGGATGTCGACCAAAGCTTTATAGTCGTAGCCGATTAGGAAGGAATGTTAAAAGAGCTTGGCCAAGAAAGCACTATTGGTTTAAGTAAACAACAAGCCCTATCCGGTGATGAAGTCACCAAATAGGGCGTTTCCCAAAGCGAGGGAAGGGACTTCGATCCTCGCTTTGGGGATTATGATAGTGAGGTGGGACCTACATAAGAGTTAGAGGAGGTTCCAATAGATGAGAATGACCCGAATAGAGGGGTCAAGGTTGGAAGAAAGCTAAGGTTAGAAGTAAAAGCACAACTGGTAGAATTTTTGCGGAGGAATCAAGATGTCTTCGCCTGGTCTCACAAGGATATAGTGGGTATCTCACCAACTGTGATCACTCACGTGCTCAACATGGATGAAAGCTACCCAGTAGTGCAGCAGAAGAGAAGGTTGCTTGACAAGGATCGAGCAAAGGCTCTCAAAGAGGAGCTGGAGCGGCTAAAGGAAAACGTGTTTATAAGGGAGGCATATTACCCTGTCTGGGTTTCAAAGCCAGTGTTAGTGCCCAAGTCCAATGGAAAGTGGAGAACTTGTGTGGACTTTACCGACCTGAACAAAGCATGTCCAAAGGACTGTTTTCCTTTGCCAAGAATAAACCAGTTGGTGGACGCGACCTCTGGTCATGAAACATTTTCCTTCAAGGACGCTTACTCAGGGTATAACCAGATTAGTATGCACCCTCCCGATGAGGAGCATACCAGTTTCCGAACAGACATAGGGTTGTACTGTTATAAGGTCATGCCATTAACCTTGAAGAACGCGGGAGCCACATACCAGCGTTTAGTGAATGGCATGTTCTGTGACTTAATTGGCAAGAATATGGAGGTGTACGTAGACGACATGCTGGTGAAGTCGAAGGAAGCTGAAGGACATGTACAAGATTTGGAGGAATGCTTTGCAGTACTGAGAAAGTACAACATGAAGTTGAATCCCCTCAAATGCTCGTTTGGAGTAAGTTCTGGAAAATTTCTTGGGTTTATTGTGAACTCGCGAGGAATAGAAGCAAATCCAGAAAAGATAAAGGTGCTCGCAGAAATGAAGTCTCCGACCAGAATTAAGGATGTGCAGAGCATGACTGGGAAAATTGCTGCTCTAAGCAGGTTCATCTCTAAATCGACGGACAAGTGTGTCCCGTTTTTTAACTTGCTTAGAGGAAGCAAGAAGTTTGAATGGACGAAAGAATGTGAGCAAGCTTTTCAAGCCATAAAGGAACACATGGCTCAACCTCCTGTTCTTTCGAAGCCAGTTGATGGGGAAGACCTCTTTATTTACCTAGCAGTCACAGAGCACGCTGTTAGTGCTGCTCTAGTACGAGAAGAAGATAAAGTACAGCATCCGGTGTACTACATTAGCAAGCGACTGATAGGAGCAGAGTCCAGGTATCCCGTGATCAAGAAGTTGGCCTATTGCTTGGTACTTGCATCCCACAAATTGCGATCGTACTTCCAGGCACACACCATTAAAGTCCTTACCGACCAACCCCTACGTCAAGTCTTATAGAAGCCGGAGTCATCTGGTCGGCTACTTAAATGGGCGGTTGAATTGGGTCAATTTGAGATCAAGTATCAACTGAGATGTGCTATTAAGGGTCAGGCTTTGGCAGATTTTATTGCTGAATGTACTGGAATTCCTGATATTCTCGACCAGCAAGACCAGGTGATTGGGCAGAGAGAGGATTTTCCTACTTGGAAACTTTTTGTTGATGGGTCGTCGAACGAACATAATGCTGGGGCAAGAATTATATTGGTCACACTGGAGAAACATCGAATTCATTGTGCACTAAGGTTCGAATTTAATGCTTCTAATAATGACGCAGAGTATGAAGCCCTCCTAGCAGGCTTGCGCTTGGCTAGAGATGTTCGCGCCCGGTCGGTCGAATAAACAGTGATTCCCAATTAGTGGTCTACCAAGTCTTAGGGGAATATCAAGCAAGGGGCCTGCGCATGGTGGCGTACTTGAACAAGACCAAGGATCTGCTAGCACAATTCGAAGAGTATACTATTAAGCTGGTACCACGGGAGCAGAACTCTAACGCAGACGCTCTAGAAAAATTAGCTAGTGCAAAAGAGGCAGAAACTTTGAATATAGTACCAGTGGAATACTTAGCAGAGCCAAGCATTGATGAACAAGAAGCCATGCCCATCACAATAGCCAACACTTGGATGACACCCATTATTATTTACCTTGAGCAAGGAATCCTCCCAGATGATCGTAATGAAGCAAAGAAGATTATGAGGCAAGTTGCTAGGTACATTATGATGGATGGGGTGTTGTATAGAAGGGGGTACTCTTTGCCTCTACTGAGGTACATAGCACCCGATCAGTCAAAAAACTTATTGGCTGAAGTGCACGATGGGTTCTGTGGAGATCATGCTGGGGGGCAGAGTTTATCTAAAAAGATTTTGCGGCAAGGATTTTTCTGGCCTATAATGAATGAAGATTCCATGGAGTATGTGAAGAAGTGTGATAAATGCCAGAGATTTTCTAAAGTACCCAGGGCGCCTCTGAATGTCTTGAAGAAAATGCAGAGCCCGTGGCCTTTTGCAGTATGGGGCATTGATTTGATCGGGAAACTACCCAAAGGGAAATGAGGAGTACAGTTTGCAGTAGTTGCTGTGGATTATTTCACCAAGTGGACTGAAGCCGAACCACTAGCAATGATCACCTCGAAGAAAGTGTTAGATTTTGTGGTTAAGAATATAATATGTCGCTATGGTCTGCCCAAGAAGATAGTCTCTGACAATGGAACTCAGTTCGATAGTGACTTATTTACCGATTTCTGCACTAGGCATGGCATCACAAAAAGTTTCTCCTCGGTAGCTCATCCGCAAGCCAATGGTAAAGTTGAAGCCGTAAATAAAACTTTGAAAGATACTCTAAAAAAGCGTCTAGAGCGAGCTAAGGGTGCTTGGGCAGAAGAATTACTAGAAGTTCTTTGGTCATACAGGACCATTGCTCGGACAACAACTGGCCATACCCCCTTCTCCTTGGCATATGGGTATGAAGCCATGTTACCTATGGAAGTAGACCCACCATCTCATCGGAGAACCATGTACGACCAGGAGGAGAATCACCAGTTGCTAGCTAAATCTTTAGATTTCCTTGAGGAGAGACGAGAAAAAGCAAGCTTGAGAGTTGCTGCTCATCAGCAAAAGCTGGCCCGCTATTTTAATTCCAAAGTCAGAGATCGAAAGTTCCAGGTCGGAGATTTGGTCCTTAGAAAGGTGTTCATCAGAGACCCGACAGCTAGAGTACTAGGACCAAATTGGGAGGGACCGCATCAAATTGAGCAAGTCTTTCCACCTGGCACTTACAAACTTGCTCGATTAAATGGAGAGCTGATCAGGAACTATTGGAATGGCGAGCACTTGAGGAAATATTATCAATAAATACTGCTTACAGAGTAGTAGCTTTGTCTCAAGTGTTTAACTTGTTATTTAAGTTTGTTTGTGAACTGGCTATTTGCTAACCAGTCATGTTATTTTGAACAATTTTGTTTTGTTTGAGACTCGTAATTAGACACGCTTTGTCCTTTTTTTTCTTACGAGTAATAAAAGAGATCACGTGCAGCGCGGTCGAATCTTGCTACAAATTTTGCATTTGTGTTGATTATTCTTGCTTTGGCAGTGTTCAACTGTCATTACAACTTAAAACAAAAAAGGTTTTTTGAAAGAAATACCGGGCAGTGTTCAACTGGTCGGCATCCATCAGATGAATGACCAATGTTTAAATAGTTGCATGTTTTTGCAGTGTTTAACTACTGAAATATCCTTTGTATATTCAATATGTTTCACGAGTAATAACTGCTCGGACAAATTCGGTCAAGTAGCAAGTGATCAAGAATTTTTCAACCCTCAATCACTTGGGGGGCACATAGGGTATACTCGTATACAATTCAACACAAGCAATAAGAACACGAGTAAAGATATTTGTTTTCAGGCTGACTTGTAAATCTTTAAAGTAAAAAAGGGCCGTTAAGCTAACTTGTTTTACAAAGCTTAATTAACTTGGAATTTTTTCAAAATTTTAAGTTAAGAACAACTATTCGTGTGTAAATAAAACGCTATGCTCATAAAATGTTAGAATGTGAGAAAGCAGGCTTAGTAGTAACTTATGAAATGTTTAGAATTTCTAAGTTAGAAAACTAAGTACTCATATGAAAATATAAGGCAGCTATGTAATAAAGCTTTTAAATGATTAAGTCTAAAAAAGTGAAGTGTTCATGCCAATAGCTCAGCCATACGAGCAAAAGTACAGTAGCAGAATACAAAATAAAGGTCTACTAGTATGCTAAGGAGTCAGCTGGTCGGATTGAGTCTCACTGGTCGGATGGAGCCTCACTGGTTAGCTATGAGGCTCCCTGGTCAGGTTGATCAACACCTTCCTCAGCATCAGTTGCTTCTTCCGGTCGGAACGATAGCATGGGGGAAAAAGGTGTGGTACCAGTAGGATTAGCTGCTTCCTCAGCAGCCTTTGCCTCGCATTTGGCAAGCTCTTCTGCCTTTGCCTCCTCTGTGAGAAAGTCGAGGTTGAGAGGTTTGTTCAGCTTCCACACCTGGTAAAAGCAATTGAAACAAATCTCCTCGTAGCGAGCGAGATCAGCTTCTTTCTCTCGCTTTAGATCTTCGTTCTCACGAGTCAATCTCTCTAGCTGATCAGTCAACGACTTGTTGATTTGAGTTTGTTTCTGGTTCTCGTCAGCCAGTCCCCTAAGAGACTCATTCCACTCAGCCATGGTCTTCTCTGCCTGCTCCACCTTGGATTTGAGATCTTTTTCTGAGGAAGTTAAAGTATCCACTTTAGTTTGGGCATCCACTAGTTGATCATTTAAGACCTTGATCAATTCCTTGTAGTCTACTGCTCGATGTTGAGCGTGGCAGATGGTGATAAGCGACTGCATGAAAAACAGGAAGTTACGACAAGTAAAAATGATTAATAACAAACTGTCTTGTGATAAAATACTTGCATTCATCAGCTGAACGAGCCCCCTTTGTAAGACAACTTCAAAACTAAGCCGAGGCAAGGATTCAAAGCTTTGAATCGTTGAAGCATCATGAAGGGTTTGGTCGATCAGTTCCTTCCCAATGTTACCAGCAGTGCGAAGGGCCTCACTTAAGCCAGTCAGGCGAGTGGGGGTTAGGCTCGCAGAGGGAGAAATCGATGAAGGGGTCAGCTGCGGGATTGTAATCGGCTCCTCGGGTTGTCTTCCTTGGCTGGTCGGGGTTGTCCTTGGAACTTTGCTTGGGGGGTTGGAGCCGCTTCCTTCCCCAGATTTCCTCTTTTGGGCAAGAGTGATGTTAAATTGCCTGGACATCTCTGAATCTGTAAAAGAGTAAACACAAGATTTGTTAGTAAAAAGTAAAGCAATATGTGGGTAAATACTTTACAACTACCAGATAACTCTATAAATCCCATATAACCAAGTTATTTAAAATCAAACATCTCACTATGACTACTAGACCTGAGTTTAGGATTTGGTCAAGGAAGTCATCCTCTTCATCAGATGAAGAGCTTAAGTCTCTATGAAGCTGGATGGTCTTTCCTTTCCCAGGCTGTGTGGGAATAACACGTCTGCGTTGATCCTCTGGCTAGGGTTCCCTAATGATGAAGTCACCCAGTCTACGAGAGTAGGGAGACGGTCCGGGAGAGAACTGATCAGTCACTACCTCAGTATCAGTGTTGGACTGGTCAGTTGCATTGGCTTCCTTAGTAGTACTCTCTACTATGATGTTCTGGTTACTTGGTAGCAACCCCACCATTTGAAGATTATCTACAGTAACCAACTCTTTCACATTCTTCTCCTCGATGCACATATTAGCCAATTCTTCTGCTCGGGAACACATTTCCTTGGTAGGCAAGGGCTAGTGAAATGGACCCGCATGTGTAAAAGCTAAGTTTTTGGATTTGATATCTGAGGTAAGAAAATACTCTGTATAGTATTTTCCAGGATTTGACTTATGAGAGATACCGTGGAGGTATTTAATCCCTTTATGCCTGTGGAAGTGGTGGAAAAAACCTGTATTCTTGTGGCTTGGGTTAGTCCTGAAATCGAAGAGATAATGCACTTCATGAGGAGTGGGTGGATCCCAGCCTTGTAGGAAGTAAAGGATGTATAGAGCGAACAACGCCTGAATCCCATTGGGAGCAATCTGGAAGGGAGAGACGTTGAAATAGTCCGCTACTGACCGAAAGAAAGGATGCAGCGGGATGGTAGCTCCTGCGTATACGTGGTGCCTAGACCAGGCACAGTATGGTCTGCCAAGCTTGTTGGCTCTCTGATGAGGGCACGGACATATCACGTTAACCCCTCTCAGGCCCAAGGCTTGAATGTGTTTGTCAAACATGCCAGCGTTAAGTTTGAAGGGTTTGGCTGTAAACCAAGAAGGTGTTTCTTCTCCTTTTTTTCTTGGTTTTTGAATGGCTAATCGCTAGATCTCGGTAGTAAATTTATGAGTGATTTTTCTCCGAGGCTTGCTGGGCTTTTGTGTCTGGCGAGGCGGTCTTGAAGAAGCCGCAGTTCGGACTTCACTGCGTTCCACTACTTTCTGTGCCGCTCTGCGAGCTACCTGAGGGTCCTGGTCCTGAGAAAGTCTGTTAGATTTCTTTACCCTCATTTTTGACTGCTCAGCCTGTTGATTGAGAAACTGTTCTTTGTGGAGGAAATATAAGGCTGATCGGGGAAGGATCTTTTTAAGACGGCGAAGACGATCCTCGGAGGTGCGACTGCTAGGAGACTTCGATGATGAATCGCTGCTTTGAGGAGTATCTCTCGATTGCGGAATGGAAGTGTCAGAATTTTTATGGTTGTCACCTCCCCTATAGTCGAAGCTATTCATCTACAAAAAATAATTAAGGGGAGGTGAGTGACCGAACAAATATAATTTAATCAATGTAAAGGAAAAATATTTGTTTACTACTCAGAAAATATTTTATTGGGTAGTAAAAATATATTTTTACTCCCTAGAATGAACATGCATGAGGAAAAAATGATAAGTATAAATTTGGTGCCTAAAGCACGGTGTCCGAGTGGATGTCTTAGGGTGTCCGAGCGGATCCTAGGGCGTGTCTGAGTAGACTGTGTGACGTCTGAGTGGTTGGCCTGGGCATTCGAGTGGATGGCCTGGGTGTCCGAGCGGATGGCCTGTGTCATGCCGAGGCGTCCGAGCGGCTGTGCCGAGGCATCCGAGGAGTTGAGGTGCGCATCCGAGGGCTGTGCCGAGGCGTCCGAGCAGCTGCTGCCGTGCATCCAAGCAGTTGTTGTCGAGGCATCCGAGGAGTGGCAGGTGTGCGTGTACCCAGGGAACTTCCCAGGTGTGGTGTCCGCGAAGAGCCGCGTGTGTCAGATCGGTGGATGCATCCGAGGGGCTTCACCCTAGTTCTGAGGGGCATTAAGGCACTCGAGGGGCCATTGTGTCTGAGCAGCCATAGGTATGCCCAAGTATTTAAACAAAAAAAAGGCCATGGCCGATCGACCATACAACACATTCCCTAAACCCATTTCGGAAAAAACCCTAAATCCCATAGAGCATAAACACTTTTCCTTACCCAAAATATACAACAAAAAAATCAAAATGGGGGATTTGAAAGGTTTCAAAAGTTCTAGAGACCCTATATATCATCAAATACCCATAAACCCATATATGCAATTTAGGTTGAAAAATTCATTTTTCTTTAAATTTCCACAAAATTGAGTTACCCATAGCCTAAACAACATCAAAACAGCCACAATACACATTGTATATCAAAGATTCATACACAAATTCAATGGGAAATTCCTTATGGGGATTTCAACCTACTCATAAGCTTTGATAAAAAAAAAAACAACAACACATAAGTGGAGATAAGGAAGAAGACTTACCCAAATGTGTAGATTTCTTGAAGAACCCTTGTGTTTGCTTGGAAAAAAATGAGAGCCTTCCTTGGAGTTTTGGAGACTTTCGACCAAGAAGAGGACTTATGGGGTATTCGGCCAAGAGGGAAAAAGATAAGGGAGAGGGAAATTTTTTCCTCTTCTTTTTTGCTTATGAGAGTATGGGAGGTTATGGGTCTATTTAAAGGGAAAAAGTGGAAATTGCCACTTATTCTTAGACCCTTGGAATTCCCTTGGTATATTTTCTCCTCATGATTGAGAGCAGTTAATTACAGTGATCGTGGTCTGTTATGGTGATTTGTTGCATAGGCGGGAAAATGAACAGTTAGATTTTTTATTGTGCCGTCAGCAGTGGAGAAAAAAGTTTATTATGTGAGAGCATCATATAATAAACTTGGGGGGCAAATGTTATCCTAAAAATTTGAAAACAATGACGTGGCAATAAAGTTGACAAGTGACAAGGAATGGCTGGGTAATCTGGCTTAGGAGTGATCCGGTAGACCGGTGAAGATTTTTGACTGACCAGTCAAGTGTCATGAACGACCAGTCAAATGCTTGTCCACCCAGTCGAGTGTCATGACTGACCAGTCATGTCCTTGTCTGCCCTGTCATGTGCTTTTTCGACCAGTCAGGGGCTTGTCCGTCCAGTCATGTGCTTGTCCGACCAGTCAGGTGCTTGTCCGCCCAGTCATGTGCTTGTCTGACCAGTCAAGTGTTTGTCCAACCAGCCAAGTGTTTGGCCGACCAGACATGTAGTGGCCGACCAGTGGAGTGCTTTGGCCCTTCAATTTTCCTTTTGGTTGTGATGCGGACCGACTAGACAGAACAGTGCTACGCAAAGGATCCTAGTAACGATTTCAACAAGAATCGGTCATACCTGTGCGGGAATCTCTCAGATTATCCCACAAAAATAGTGTATTGTTGTATTTTGAATATTATTATTAATTGAATATAGTGAGAATAGCGAAATATCCCGATTATGGGGGACATCAATTGTATGATCCTGAGCCTATAAATACAAGGCCCATGGCATCATAAAGGAGATTGGATTCGAATTTTTTGAGAGAATTTTTGTCTCTGGAGAAATATTGTATTCATTTCATCTGCACTAAAGAAACTCAGTTGACTCAGGTTCATCTGATCTTGAGTGTAGATCTATAATCATAACTCTAAGTGGACTAGGCTATTACCAACACATTAGGGCTGAACCACTATAAAAATTGTCTGTGTCGTATATTTCTCTTGAAGGTTTTTTGTCGTTTTGACGTCTACACGTCGTTGGCAAAAAATGCGGTTAACACCTAAAGATGAAGGACTTACAGTATGTTCTTCAATAAAAAGAAGTAGACTTTGCAAGGGACAGTTCTTGGAAAACTCCTGAGTAGCTAGGTGCAGCGAACAGTTTCTGGGTTTTTTTGAGAAGGAGGAAGGATTCAGAATGCAGATTAGAGAAAATGTAGAAATATTTCAAATGAAAGGTGGTGAACCCTAAAAATTGCCTACCCTATTTATACGTAAACAACATAAATTAATTTGGGCCATCCGATTTGGTTAGTACAAGATCCAAGGGCCATGGTTCAAAAGACAAAATAGTGGCAAAAAGGTGACAAGAAAATTATTATAAGCCTCAAAACCCGAACAGACACCAATTGTGATATACCACATGTCTAGTACTTGAGTAGTGGGAAGACATGGTTCAATGCAACAGAAGTCTAAAAGTCCCTACTATGTAGGTCAGAAGGTGACGACATGAACCACGAACAGGGACTTGGGGGGCAAATATTATACCCTGATTTTAGCACGAGTCCTTCATTCAGCTTGGGTATAGATGGCAAATAAATACACCGAGAAATAACCAAGGAAATGATCTGTTTATTATCCACGTAAGCAACTTCGGTGTTAGGCGTCCTGGGTTTAACCTGAGCTACAAATATGAAGGTTGTGAAGCACGAGCTTATGATATTCAAATGGTTGCCAAAGTACGAGCTCAGAGAGATATCTAGCTCGATATAATTCAAATATAATGCATACCTGCGGATCCCCAAAGACTCGGGTATTTTTATGCGCTTATTTATGATAAGCTTGTCATATTCAATATCCTAGTATAAATAGGAATTGTTTATATTAAATATAATAAATATGTAAATCCGTGATTAACTCATGCGGTTACCCAAACCTGTCCATGGAATTTCTCTATAAATATTGAGAATATTGGACAAGGAAAGAGACGATTATTTTGTAATACTGAAACTCTGCCAAAATAGAGAGAGAAACAACAATAATATAAACTTGTGGACTAGTTGGATTGTAACTACTAGACCACGTAAAAAGATTTGTGTTCTTGCGAATTCATTTCATATTTCGGTTTATTATTAACCACTAATTCAACCTTATTATTTCTTCAATACACTATTGGCGAAAAACCACGTAAACAATATGGTAATTGTAAAATTAACCATAATGAAAATAGGGTTAAGGCAATTGATGTTGAGATCATTGCACTTCTAAATAAATATAATTTGGTCACTTTAATTGATGATGAGATCTTTGTGACTTTGATTAAATTTAATGCATTTAATGTGAAATGCATTGTAACCCTAATTAAGAATAATACATTCAATGAGGAATGAATGATAACTCTAAAGATAATTGACATAGTTCATGTATGTAGCAATAAGACTAATGCAACTTTAAGAGAAGATGAACATGTCAATGCAATCGATGATGAGATCATTGCAAAAAAAAAAAAAAAAGTGAAGATACTAAGGTCAATGCATTTGATATTGAGATCATTGCAAACCTAAGTAAAGATACCAATGTCAATGCATTTGATGTTGAGATCATTGCAACATTGAGTGAAGTTAATCCAACCCAAGGAAAGGTGGAAGGATGGTGGTATGATACTTGTGCCACCATTCATGAAACCTATGATAAAATTATTTTCAAAACCGATGAAAGTGCGAAGGTAGGACTTGAAGTCCAAATGAGAAATGAAAATAGATCCAAGGTACTTAGAAGGGGTTGCATTGATGTGTTCTTCACTAAGGGAAAGAAAGTTACCCTAATTAATATTTTCTATGTTCCTGATATGACTAGAAACATTGCGAGTGGAAGTCTATTGAGTAAATCCGGTATCAAAATGGAGTTTGAATTCAGTAAACTCAATTTGACTAAATTAGGCACATTTGTGGGAAAGGGTTATTCATGTGATGAAATTATCAAACTTTGTACTCTTGATAGTGACAATTATGATATGACATTTAAATCTTGCAATGTGATTAATTCCAATTCTATTACTTGATGGCATAATAGACTTGCTCATATAGGTTGTAGCATAATTAAAAGAGTTGTTAAATGTGGATTGATTAATTGTGATGAGAATGAGCATGATAAATGTGAATTATGTGTTAAATGTAAAATGGTAAAGAAAATGTTTCCAAGTGTTGATAGATGTTCAAACTTGCTAGATTTAATACATAGTGATTGATGTGATTTGAATGACATGTTGACTAGAGGAGGAAATAAATGCTTCATGACTTTTGTAGATGATTGCTCTAGATATACTTATGTGTATTTGCTTAAGAGTAAGGATGAGGCATTTATTGCATTTAAAATCTATAAAGCTGAAGTAGAAAATCAATTGGAAAGGAAAATAAAGACTCTTAGAAGTGATAGAGGTGATGAAGATTTTTCAAATCATTTCAATGTGTTTTGTGAACAACATGGCATTATACATGAATGCACCACACCATACACTCCACAACAAAATGGAATAGCTGAAAGAAAGAGTAGGACTTATCTTGAGATGATTAACTATTTGCTTTTACATGCTAAGTTGTGTTATAATTTGTGGGGTGAAGCTTTGCTTGTTGCATGTCATATATTGAATCGAATACTTATGAAAAAGAACAATGTATCTACACATGAGTTATGGAGTAGAAGTAGCCTAACCTAGACTATCTTAAAGCGTGGCGGTGCCTTGCTTATTGCAAGAGCACGGAGCCTAAAAAGGACCAAGTTGGGTCCAAGGGCAGTAAAGTGTGCATTTGTTGGCTATGCCTCACATAGCAAAGCCTATAGGCTACTAGACATGGAGTCTAAAGTGATAATTGAACCAAGAGAAGTGAAGTTGTTTGAGAATATGTTATATTGTGATATCAACTCTCAAGAACCCACAAGTGTTAGAGAATCTCTTAAATAGAAAGATCCAAAGGTTGATGAGCAACCAATATTGCCTCGGAAAAGCCAAATGCTTAAAGAGTTGGGGTCAATTGATAAATGTTCTCAAGTAGAGATACTCTACGGTAGGCTTGAAGAAGTCACATTGCAAATTTCCTATGATTCTTCAAGTTGAGGATAATCTCAAAACCTACCAAGAAGCAATGTCTTCGAGAGACTATGTATTTTTGAAGGAGGCAATAAATGATGAAATGGATTCAATTATGTCAAACCACACATGAGAATTGGCAGACCTTCCACAAGGTTCAAAACCAATTGGGTGCAAGTGGATATTTCGGAGGAAATATCACACAGATGGCATATAAAAACCTCTAGAAGCTAGAAGAGTAGCTAAAAGGTTTAAACAAAAGGAATAAATCGATTATTTTGACACGTATGCACTGGTTGCTAGGACAACAAAAAAAAAGGTTTGCTCACCTTATCATCAATATTTAACATTTATGTTCATCAAATGGATGTAAAAATGACATTCCTAAATGGAGATCTTGTTAAGGAGATCAATATGGAACAACCGAAAGGTTTTGTTCTAAGGTGAAGTGAACATAAAGTGTATAGGCTTGTTAAATCTTTATATGGTTTAAAACAAGCACCGAAACAATGGCATGAGAAGTTTAATAAAGCTATTGTTTCAAATGGGTTTAGACACAATAATGTGGACAAGTGCTTATACTCTAAGACTTGTGATGACTATGTCATCTTGGTGTGTCTATATATTGACGATTGTTGATTTTGAGTAATGAGATGAGAGGCATAATAGAAACGAAGAGGTTTCTATCTTCCACTTTCTAGATGGAGGACCTTTGAGAGGTTGATATCTTCTTTGGTATAAATGTGAGAAGAAATAGTGGGGGTATGCCTTAAGTCAAGCTCACTTTGTTAAGAAAGTGCTTGACAAGTTTAGTAATCTCAAAATCAAAGAGGCAAATACACCATTTGATTCAAGCATAAAGCTTGAAAAGAATAATGGTAGAGTGGTGGCTCAACTTGAGTATGCAAATGCATTAGGGGGTTTAATGTACACCGCTCATTGTACTAGAGCGGATGTAGCGTCCCAAAATTTGCTAATAAGGCTTGGGTCTTGATTAGTGTGTCGGGAGGGCAATAATTGATTTAATTATGAAATTATATGAATTCGGTAATTATGTGATTGGACATGCATGATTGTGTGTATTAAATATGCATGTGGGCCCATTTCTGTGAATAGGAGCGTGTTTGTAACTTTGGCCCGTTGGGGGGCATAAATGTAAATATGCATGTGTTGTGAGTGTGACCCCAGTGTTATGGGGATATATTTGAGATGTGTGATCCGAGATGGCTCTGGGGAGCAGATTAGCAGAATAGTCACAACGGGGTCAAATATCCGACTCGGGAGGAGTCCAAGGGGTATTTTGGGTGTGTTATATGTGTTCGGGAATTATCGAGTAACGGTTGGTAGTTTAGTAATGGTTTAGACATGTCGGGATTAAATGGGAATTTATTAGGAACACTTGAGGAACTAAAGGGGCGTGGGAAATGACGATTTAGCCCTTGGGGCTGTTAAAGGATAGAGTTATGTCTAGAGGGCATTATGGACTTTTCACTTGGGGATAAGTTTGGATGGCTTTAGATAGTAGAATGCACCAGAATAGAAAGAACTCCCTTCGTGTTTTCCTTTTTCTCTCCCTTTGGTGTTCTTGGAGCTAAGGGGAATTCTTTGAGGAACTAGCTGAGAATCTAAGGTGTGGAAGCTTGGAGATTAAAGAATCAAGCTGGGATCAGCTGAGGATTGGTTCAGGGTTATCATTGGCAGAAGGGGTAAGTGAATTCCTATGCTTCTCTGCTGAATTATGAGTTTGATATTGATGTTCTTGAGTTTCAAACTCAAGGTTTGAATTTTGGGCTATGATGGAGTTTTGATTTAGCTATTATTGTGGTGATGTTGTTTAAGGTACTTGGGAATACTTGAGAGACTTAGTTATGGTTGTAGTTCATGTCTAGGGTGGAATTTTGGTGAATTGAGTTAAGGAAAAACGTAGAAAATGGTGGGATTTCTGGGTTTCAGGCTTGAGCCACGACCCTGTTCTTCAGGTGCCGCGACCCGTGTGTTCGAAGAGGCTGGAAAGGCTTTGGTAGCTAGGCGCGTCGCGGCCCAAGGAAGGGAATACTGCGACCCGTGTCCCTAAATCAATGAGGCTTTTGCCTCTGACTTGAGCGCGCCGCAGCCCTTAAGGGGTTGAGCCTTGGCTCAAGTGTCAGATGTTGGCCATTTGAGGGTTTTAGGTTTAGGAACTCAAATGTTAAGGCTCGGGAAGGATTTTACCGCCCATATTGGTAGAATCCAAGGTCCCAGAGACTAGAAATGTAACCCAAAGTTATTTAAGGGATTAGAGTTTGATGGATGGCTATTGTTGATGCGTTGTGACTAGGTGTTACCGCTCAGGCTCGGGATTAGGATCGTGCTCAGGATCGCTTTGGATTGTTAGCTCGGGACACCAGGTAAGAGAACTGTTTGTACCCGTAGAGCTATGTGGTGTGTTGTGCTGTATGTATTGTTTTATGTTTGTTATGTCATACATGTGATTATGACTGATTGACAAGAGCTGGGAGCCGCAAGAGCCGGGAGCGTCAAGAGCTAGAATCGGCAAAAGCCGGGAGAGGCAAGGGCCGAGAGTGGCAAGAGCCGAAATCGGAAAAATCCGGGAGAAGCAAGGGCCGGAAGCGGCAAGATCCGGGAGCGGAAAGGGGCCGAGATCAGTGTTAAGCACGCGGAGTGCAAAGCCGAGAATGGCAAGGGGCCGAAAATATCGTTGAGCACATGGAGTGCAAGCCGTTAGGGCGAGACCCTCCTAGGATGCTGGATTCATCCTCTCGGTGCAGACCGCGAACCCAGAGCCTGGTAAAGCGTTTGGGATGGCATGGCCGCTATGTGTTTAGCCTATTGGTTGCTTTGTTATATGTTGTTGTAGTATTGAGCTGCGGTGTGAATATATTGTTGCATTATTATGTTATCATGTTATAGTGCTAATGTGTGATTGCACTGGTGTACTATTAGGCTGTTATGCCATTGTGCTTTTAAGCTGGTCTAGATGTTGTGTTGTTAAGCATGCTAGTAGGATCTAGTATTTGTTTGTTGCACTGATTAAATATGAGTTGTGAGATATATTTTTATTGTATTTTGTGGTTGAAGTTCTCTTGCTGGGCCTCAGCTCACGAGTGCTTTGTGATGCAGGTAAGAGTAAGGAAGTTGGATCTTACAACCATGAGTTGGAGGGCATGGAGTGTTGTGTACATAATTGGCCTACCTGGCCACCACAGCTGGGGTATTTTAAGGAACATGTGGTAAACGTTTGGTTTTTTCGCTTAGGTCGACTATACTATACTTCAGATTATAGATGTATTTCAAAATAGTATTTTGGGATCCCAATGTAATATTTTTACAAATTTAAATAAAAGACCAACTTTTATACTTAATGTTTATTAAATGAGTCTTTATTTTTATCCGAACACACTTTTTAAACTTAAACCTCGATTAGCGAGCTAATGGCACATTTATCAATCACTTGGTAACGACTCTAAGGAAGGAGGGCGTTACAGCGGATATTGCATATGCAATTAGCAAACTAAGTAGGTTTACTAGCAAATCAAATATTGAACATTGGAAGGCAAATTGAGAGAATTCTAGGGTATCTAGAGAGGACTAAGAAGCTAGATCTCTAATGTTTTCTAAGATACTTAAAGGATATTCCGATGCAAGTTGAATATCGAGTATGGGAGATAATCTCTCCACAAGTGGTTGGGTGTTTATGCTTAAAAGATGAGTGGTTTCTTAGGGCCCAAAGAAACAAACACATATTACACTCAACCATGGAAAATGAGTTTATAGCTTTAGCAACAAATGGCAAAGATGCCAAGTGGCTTAGGGATTTGATGAGGAATATCCCAATGGTGATAAACAAGCCACATTAGCTAAGGCTTATAATGGCATGAGAAGTTTAGACATGTAAGTCTAAGACATGAGTATGTGAGACAATTGATTCGATGAGGAATCATATCAATCTCATATATAAAGACAAGTGAGAACTTAGCAGATTCATTTAGAAAAAACCTCTTGCGAAGATGTTAGTAAGTTCCACTTCAAAGGGGATGAGATTAAAACTCCTAGAATAATAGATTCACCAATGATGGCAACCCAACTCCCAACTTGTACAAATCAAGGGAAAGATTTCAATGGGTAAGAACAAGTCCTTGATAAGTGAATAGTTTCAACGCTAAAACTTATGGTGAGTTCCATCCGAGATGGTTAGTGTTGGTTGCTACTGAGTTAGGGTTAAGCCTAGGGATTTTAATGAAGTTCGCTTGAGTGTAACAAGCATCTATAAAGGTAGCAAATATGTTGTAAGAACTTCACCTATGTGGACTTAGAGGTGGTGCCGCCTCTCATGGGAGTTGGAGTTTCTCCCTGGAAAGTTCATGAAGAGATGAGCGCATGACCATGATAGTTGTAACATCCCAAATTCCCTAATAAGGCTTAGTGCCTTGATTAGGGGGCCAGAAGGGAAATAATTGATTAATTGCATTATTATGTGATTTGATGCATGAATAAATTAATTATGCAAGTTATATTATAATATGAATGTATTTGCATGCATGTGGGCCCGTTTCTTATTAGAAGGGAATTTTAGTAATTTTGGCCCATTGAGGGCATATTTGTGTATGAATATGTGTGTGTGTGTGTATTTGTTGAAACCACATTATTATGTGGATATATTTGGGTTATTCAGCACGAGGTGATCCTAGCAAACAAGTTAGCGGTTTAGTCACAACGAGGTCAAATACCCGGCTCGGGCCGTGCCTAGGGGTGTTTTGGTAATTTAGTGCATTACCAGGATTTATTAGGTAATGGGAAATTATTTGATGAGTATTTGGGAAATTAGAATTAATTGGGAAACTATGAGATAATTTGGAGATTAGTAAAAAGTAGTGGTAAGGGACTACTTTGCCCTTGAGGGGACTAAAGGACCTAAGTTTGACTAGAGGGTAGTTTGGTCATTTCTAGCCTAAGGAAGGGATATACTCAGTAATTCAGAACCCAGGGGAGCCAAATAGAAACACTAAGCAAGTTCTCAACTTTCTCTCTCTCTCTCTCTCTCTCATTATTCTCTCTATCTCTCTCTCTCTCATAGCCTTGGGGGATTTTTGGATTTTGGAGGAAGGAAAGCTCAGAAATTTGAAGGTTGAAGCTAGAATTTGGCTAAGGGACAACTTAGGCTTGCAGACTAATAGTTTGAGGTAAGAATTCTCTGAGTTTTGCTATAAATTCTTCATGTTCTTGAGCTTTGAAGCTCAAGATGTGGGTTTTGAGTTTTGGTGGTCTTAATGTGTGATGATGTTCTAAGGCTGAATTATGAGTTTGGGTTGTGTTTAGGTTGGATTTTGGTGGTTTGAATTCAGGGAAAACGCAGGGGAAAACCCCAAAAAAATTTGGGTTTGCAGGGTAGCGCCCCTGCCCTTGGGGTTGGGCGCCCCGCGCTACCCTGCACTGTACAGAGGAGGGCTAGGGGCTTTCTTTTTGGGTTAGGGCGCCCCTGCGTTATACCAGTTTCAGCAAGACCCAATTTCAGGGCTTGGGAAGAACTTGGGGGCTCGGGGGTTGGTTCCACCACCCCGTTGGGTGGGATTGGAACTCCCGAGGACACGGGGGTTGTCCCAGAGTCTTGCTTTTGGAATTTAATCTTAATGAGTATATTACTTATGGTTATGACTAGGTTACCACCAGGGATCGGGACAGGATCGTGCTCGAAGGTCATTTTATTTATCCGGTGCTTGGACCAAAGGTAAGAAAATTGCACCCAATACGTGATGTATGTGATTAGGGCTTGGCCCGGTTATTGAATATAGATTTGATTAGGTTTGGGCCCCTATAAATGTGCATGATTATGATTATGATTATGCTTTTGATTGTTTGATTAAACATGTTGAATGCTCTGCATTTGGATAATTGTTGTATAATGTATGTCTGTTTGCATTATCTGATTGAGAAAGGCTTGACTTATAAGTCAATGGTGGAAATAGCGCGTTGAGCGCTGGTCGTTATGGCTAGGCCTGATCAGAGGTGCATTATACGCTTGTCCGACCCAATGGTCATGGAAAATTAAAGCGTCAGGTACGCTGGGCCAGCTCCAAGGCTGGATATACAGAGGATAGGGCAACGGGCCACATGGTGACTTATTAGTCCCGTATCCTAGGGCACTGGGCCCTAGTATGACTTATTAGTCAGTTAATTAGGGAAACTGGCCGCAATATGACGTTGTAGTCATTTACATGAATAGAATGCATGCATGAGTAAGGTTATTACTACTAGGCATGCTTATTATGATTCAGTAATATGTTATTAACTGCTTATGAGCATGTTAAGTTTTCTTGCTGAGCCTTGGCTCACGGGTGCTATGTGGTGCAGGTAAGGGGAAAGGGAAGCTAGACCAACCATGAGTTAGAGAGCTTTGGTGGCGATGTGTACATATGCGGCTGCTCGATCACCACAGTCGGGGTTTCTTAGAGGAACTGAGGTTAAACCCTATTTTTTTCGCTTAGGTCGGCTGTTTGTAACTGTAAACAACTTTGTAAATTTTTATTATGGGTTCCCGTGTACAAACTTAACGTTTTAATGAAATTACTATTCCTTTTGACTAATTTTTTTAACCATAAACTGTTAATCACGTTAGTCACACATTTATGGTCAAGTGATTCGTTTAGCGAGTCCAACACTATTTAAATACACAGTGTAACGGTCTTGGATATCCATGGTGTTACAATAGTGTTAAGCGAGAAAGTGGGAAAAAAAAGATGTGGTGGAGGTGTGTGAAGTATCACTGGTTTTATCACATGGAATACTTGGTTCAAGGTTTAAAGCAACTAATGATTTCGATAGGACTTTGTGGTATTTTCACTAAGGTAAAGTTTAAACCGAAAGATACTTTATTTTATGCACCAAAACTGTTTAAGTTAGAGAATGAGACCTGTATTTAACCAAGTGGGGGATTGTTATGATTGGTTAAATACAAAAAGATAAGTGTTAAAATACAAGCAAGGTATAAACACTTAGTGAATTTCACATAGTGACGATGTAAAATTTGAGTTTCAATTGTAGGCACTTTAAAAATGTGTTTTTGAGTCCAAAGTGATGCATTGAGGAATCTAAGGGTGCCCTAAAGTTGTGTGGCATATGGAGCATTTTTAGGACCTTTTGAGGGGTCCAAAATTAGAGGGGTGGTGGTGCGTCTCCACCCAAGTGGCGTAGCATCGCCTGATGCTTAGGGTTTCAAAAACCCTAGCAGGAGATGCATCGCCTGCAGGCAAGCGATGCGTCACCTACAGAGTGTGCACGACTTACGTAAATTAGCTCCAAATGATGTGTTTTACAAGTCTAATCCTATTGGTTAGACCTAATGATGATGCCTACCGCATATAAGGGTCAAGATAGAATTTTGGAGACATGATCAATCTCTCTCTAACCTTTCTCTTTAGCTCCAAAAATCTCAAGTTTTCTCTAAAAAACTCATAAAGAAAGTTCTTGACTTTGTGAGTTTAAGGCTTGTTCAATCTCAATCCTCATTTCTTCCTTGAAAAGGCCTCAAGCATCAATGGTGGCTAGGAAATAGAGTATTAGGACAGTGTTAAGAAACATGTATAATCCTTGGAATTATGTTTTGCTTTTGTTCTAAGGATTTCCTCAAACTGGTGGTTCTACAAGGGCTTTCAAGGTTCATCTAGGATGAAGAAGATCATTCATCAATTTGGGTTTGCATAATCTTTCTTAATCTTTATTTAGTCTCTATCAATCCATTTTTTGTGTAGATTCTAAACTTAGAGGTGGTGTTATCTTACTATCTCCCAACATTAACGTCCTGGTTACTCCAAGACCATTACTGTGAACTTTAAATTGTGCTTAACCCGCTAAACGAGTCATTTGGTTATAAACGTGCATCTAGGTGTCATTAGTAGGCTACGGTGAAAAATCTCGATCAAAAGGAAAGGATATATTTTATTTAAAACATAAAATTGTACATGGGCCCATAAAAGCATTTACAAGTTATTTACAATCCAAAACGGTCATTTCAGTGTAAAAATTACAACCCGTCGACCTAAGCGGAAAAAATAGGGTTAACCCTTAGTTCCTCCGAGAAACACCTTGGTCGTGGTGGTCAAGCGGCCGCATATGTACACATCACCACCTAAGCTCTCCACTCAAGGCTGGGTGAGCCTTTCTTTCCCTTTACCTCCACCACATAGCACCTGTGAGCCAAGGCTCAGAAAGAAAACTTATTACTGTATGTATTCAATATCAATTGATGATTATGATAATCATACTGGGATTGTAGCCCTAAATAGATAATATCAAGATTCTGGTAATCATGCTGGGGCTTATAGCCCTAATCAGATAAGTGACTGATGAGTAAGTCACGAACTTAAACCAGATAAGTGACTATGGAGTCACGAACTTGAATCAAATAAGTGACTAATGAGTCACACACTATGCATGTGGCTAATAAGTCAACCTCTAAGGATCAGTTCCCTGTATAGATGACTAATAAGTCCATCTCTAGGGTTCTGGTCCTTAAATAGATGGCTAATAAGTCCATCTCCGGGGATCTGCTCCCTAAGCCATGTGACATGTCAGTCACCTTAGCCTTTTGGCTCTGGCTCTAAGTAACTAGCATTTAGACTAGACAAACACTTTTGTTTTCATCGAACTTAAGGTCAGTCAAGCATTTCATGCTTATGTTGATAATGTTTATGTCGATTAGATCTAATCTTTTCAGCTTGCGTTAAACATGCTAATATTGTTCTTGACTCATAAGTCAATACCATACGACCATTGCTCAATACTACTGCCAAACTTGACTAATAAGTCACAACTTCACAATAAATTCTGACACCATTGGCGTTGTTGACTAATAAGTCAGTACCACTCACAAGTAAGCAAGATTTGTAAGCATTTAATATGCAATCAATGTCCACATATAGAGCACTCAACATGCCTCATTAATAACCATGCATGTCACATACTGGGTGCAATTTTCTTACCTCTGGTTCGAGCATGAAACAAGTTAAAAACGACCCTTGAGAATGATCAATCCTTTGATTATTTTAGCGGTCACCTAGTCATAACCAAATATGGAATTCCATTAATAAAATCAATAATAAAAGGTTCATGATCTAAACCTCACTCCCGGAACCCCGAATCCTACTAACACGGTTAAAAAATTCGATCCCCAGCCTTAAGAATTGAAAACCCGAGCCAAAAACCCTCAAAAGTGCCCAAAAGAATGTCTTGGAAAAATAGTGTAGCGCTACAACGCTGCCCCCCAGGCGCTACAACCAGAGCTGCCATGCCCTGGACAGTGCTGTTGCGCCCCTGCTTGGGCGCTGTAGCGCTAGAACTAGGGTGTTTCAACCCTGGTTTTTCCCCTTCGAGTTCTCCGATTTCCGAACTTCAAAAACTGATTCCAAGCCTCAACCAAACTCACAAATGAACCCAAAAACCCATTCTACAAGTCTTAGGCATCAAAACTCAATCAAACTTTCCCAAAAACTTCATTGAATTTACAACTATCAAATCCAAAAATCCAGCTGAAAACTAATTGAAAAACAGGGCAAAAATCAGAGTTTCCATAGCTAAAATCTTACCTCAAGCTCAAGATTAAACCCTCTTCAATGGTAGAACATAACCCTAGACCCTCAAGGCTTGATTCCCTAGCTTGAATCCTCAATTAGAGCTTCAAAATTCAAAGAAAAAGAAGAAGAAAAATGATCGGGAGGAAGAGGAAGAAACGTGCTCTGTTTTGGTTTAGTTTTCTATAGCTTTCTAGTTAAATACAACCCTTGGTCAAATGACAAAAATGCCCCTAGGTTAAGTAAAACCCTTTCAAGGCTAGCAAGGGAAAAATCATCATTTCCTGTCTATCTTGTTAATTAGAATTAACGTCCTCTAATTCCCGTTATTACCAATATTCTCAAATGCTAATAAATCATATCTCATTACCCTTTAATTCTGGGTAATGTACTAATCATCAAATTACCCCGAGACTCACCCCGAGCCCCGAAATAACCCCGTTATGACCAAATCGCTAACTTGCATTCAAAGATCGTCTCATGCCGAATAGCTCGAACATATCCAAATAATAATATGGCCTCTTCCATAATTCACCAACATGCATGAAAATATACAAATATTCCATCAATGGGCCAAATTACCAAAATACCCTTATAATGAAAAGTGGAGCCCTATGCATGCATTTATCATCATATAATAATATAATTCACATAATCATGCATATAATCTTTTAATGGCATAATAAATCAATTATGGCCCTCCTGACCTTCTAATCTAACCATTAAACCTCATTAGGGATTTTGGGGCATTACAATTACATTCACCGAGGACGATGTCGCACATGTTAAGTTCCCACATAACGATCCTTTGGTAATAGAAGCCCAAATCTCCAATATGATAGTTGCACGAACCATGGTGGATCATGGTTATTTTGTTAACATCCTTTTTAAGACCACTCTTGAAAGGATGAAACTTTCAGTTCAAGATCTTGAGCCCTGCACACAGACCTTATATGGTTTTACTTGAGAATGAATGACTCATATAGAGACAATCAGACTAGCAGTAACTGTTGGATCTACACCAACAAACAACATAGTCATGACCACTTTTGTTGTGGTCGATCTTCCCTCAGCATTCAACGCCTTACTTGTAAGACCAATACTTATTGATCTGAGGTCTATCACGTCCATATTTCATTTAACAATAAGTTCCCAACCAATACTGGAATTGGACGTGTAAAAGGAAATCAATGGGAAGGTTAAGAATGCTACAACTCTTCCATTACAACTGCTAAAAAAGGCTTAGTAACGGAACTCATAAGTTTTTTAAGAAACAACCAAGATGTGTTTGCATAGTCACACAAGGACATGCTGGGTATCAAACCTACTGTAATTAGCCATGCCTTGAATATCGACAGGGAGAATTTCAAGCTCGTTCAGCAGAAAATGAGGTTGTTCGATAAAGAAAGGTCCAAGGCCTTAAAGGGGGAAGTTGAAAGGTTGAAGGAGAATGAGTTTATAAGAGAATTTTTTTTTACTTCTACTACCGAAGCTCAATGGAAAGTGGAGGACTTGTGTTGATTTCACAGACTTAAACAAAGCATGCCCAAAAGACTACTTCCCATTGCCAAGGATAGACCAGCTAGTTTATGCTACGATAGGGCATGAGGTCCTTAATTTTTATGGATGCCTACTCAGGGTACAATCAGATTAGCATGCACCCTCCCGACGAGGAGCATACCAGCTTCAAGACCAACATAGGCTTATACTGTTACAAGGAAATGCCTTTTAGACTCAAAAACGCTGGCGCGAGGTATCAACGGTTAGTCAACATGATGTTCATGCATCAGATAGGCAATAACATGGAAGTCTATGCTGATGATATGTTGGTTAAGTCAAAAAAGGCTTGGGGGCATGTTCAAGATCTAGCAGAATGCTTTACAATTTCAAAGCATTACAATATGAAGCTTAACCCCTTAAAGTGCTCATTTGAGGTAGGCTCGGGCAAATTTCTTGGGTTGATCGTCAATTCAAGAGGCATGGAGGCTAATCCAGAGAAAATCAAGTGGTGAAAGGGATCTATGTGCTTTAGATTCCATATCATCTTTCTCTATTACAAGTGGTGGTATATGAGAGAAAGCATAGAAAAATTCTTGTATTGTTTCCCCCAAAACCTTCTCTTTGTGCGTGAGAGGAGCTGGAGCAGACTACGAGAAAGAGAATAGGAGAGGTATTGGAATGAGATCGAGTAGAATCATCTGCTGTTAAAACTAAATTGCCTTTTTTTTTTAACAAACTGGAAATTTTCAACTTTTTTTTTATCTTAAATGATCATTTACTTTTGAACTTTGGACTATATCTAATTTTGGCATGTTTACTTAGTGGTAATGAAAATCATATGTGGGGTAATTGTAGGTATTAAAAGTGTAAATCAAAGATACGCCGCATAGAAATTTGGGTTTTGAAAAATCTATTAATACCCGCCAGGATCATACAGATATAGATATATTAAATCACATACAAATAGATTAGAGATTACCTCTTGAAGTCTATCAAGTATCAATGAATATTTTTGTATAAATCAACAATCTTCCAATCCAGATTCTGAAAGCTCACACCTTGATCTTTCATATCAATCTTCAAACACACAAGGACGTGTGCGGGCACGTAGGATTAAAAAGGTTGATTTGGGACTTTTTAGATGTACTCAACACATGAGATCTAGAGAGGTTTAATAGAGAGAAGATGTATTGAATAGCATTTTAGGTTTAGAAAAACTATCGCTCTCTTTTTCAGAGAGAGAGTTTAACATTTCATGAAAACCAAATCTTGTTTTTCTTGAAAAATATCGCTTATTTTCAGATTTATAAAGATAATTAACTAATTTAATTAATATTTATTTTATTAAAATAAAATTGATCAGTTATAACCTTATTTAATTATTTAATTTAAATCATATTTAAAAAAGAATAATTAAATAGACAAATTATTTGAAATTCAAAATTCAAATCCCAGGGATAGGAAATCCTTGTGTGTGGTGCCACACTCACTGTACCGACCACACCATTAGGGTTATCCCTAATTTTCTCATTTGTTTATTTAATTAATATTTAAGACAATATATTTATCCCAAAATAAATATTAGTTAATTCAAAATTAACTTTATCTTAAAATATCAGTTATAAATAAATAAGTAAACATCTTATTCTAAATAGGATAATTATTAATCTCTCTTTATATTAATCCAAACATGATTAATATTTATTTTAACCTATAGTTTTTCAAAATAAAAACTATATAGTTAAATAATTAATTAATTCATAATTAACCAATTGCCCATAATTATCACAATTATTTCCTTGCCCTAGAAAATTAATTTCTTTGAAATTAAGTCCTCTCTACAAATCTTTATTTTTACATCCTTACCCTTGACAGTGTATGTAACGCCCTGGATATCCAAGACCGTTACATTGTGTGTTTATAAAGTGCTAGACTTGCTAATCAATTCGTTTAATAAAAAACGTGTTATTGGATCTATAAAGGAACTAGGGTTAAAATGTTTTGGTCTCAAAAGTCACATTTTTCATTAGGAAACATTTCCTGTTTACACGGGATCCCAAAAATATTAAGATTAAAGACCGTTTACAAAAGTTATAAAGTTTGAATACAATATCAAGCCATATTAAGGTAAACAGACAGTTAGGCAATCCCTGTCCTGATCCACTCCTCGACCATGGCGATTGAACAGCTGGCTATGTACATTCAACCTTGCAGCTCTCCATCTCAGAATTGGTCCAACTTGCCTTTGCCTTTACCTGCACCACGTAGCACCCGTGAGCCAAGGCCCAGCAAGATACCATCATTGACATAATACAAATATCGGGAGCACTTAGTCCCATCACAAACATATAATCGGGTGCAGTTTTCTTACCTTTCGATTCGCTAGCTTTAATCACTTGACTCCTTGAGCACGATCCCTCTCGAGCCCTAGCGCTCACCTAAACACAATCACATGCATCCCTAATCCCAAAATTCACCATAGCTGACCCTAAACTCAAAACTCAGCAAAAACCAGTCAAAACATCAAAGTTAAAGCTTAGAACTTCATACCTTTAATGGGAATTCGATTTCAAGACAACCTCTACACCTCCTTAGCTTGCTCTTCCTCACCCTTTGGCCTGAATTCCCTAAAGTTCCCAGCAAATCCAACTTATACACCATAGGTCAAAAACTAAAACCAGAAACTGAAGAAGCTACAAAGTCTTACCTCAAATGATGGTGTGCTCTTGCTAAACCTCTGTCAATTATTCAAGCCTAGCTTAGGATCCTTGATGCTCATCCTAACCTAGCTCTCCTCTGAGCTTTGCTCCAAGAAAACCCAAGAAAAGTGGTGAGAGAACCACAAACCGACCCTAGAGAATACAACTATGTTTTTCCTTCCTTTTCTCTTTTCTTTCTTTTCCTTCTTTCCTTTCTTTCCTCAGACTTCTGTAGTATTCTACCACTTCCACTAACATAAAGCCTCACTAATATCTATCTTTAAAAGCCAAATGACATTAATGCCCTCCCTATTAATTCTAAACCCTTTAGTCCACTTAGGGGCATTTTAGTCATTTCAACCCAATTCCCGCTAACTCCTCGAGTGTCTCTAATATTTACCACTTAATTCCCGATACCTAATTAATCACCAATAATATTCCTCAATGTCAAAATAGACTCCAATATACTCACTAAATTCCCATTTATACCTGTAGGCTCACCCCGAGCTGGGTATAAATTCCCGTCATGACTTTTTCGCTAATCTGCTCACTAGGATCGTCTCGAGTCACAGATCACAGATATATCCACATAATAATGTGGTATCGACAATTATCACATATATCAATACAGTTATGCCCGTAATGGCCAAAATTACAATTACGCCCTTCTAACCTAATCAGGGCCTACATGCATACTAATACACATAGTCATGCATCTCGAATATTCAAATAGTCATATAACATGCTTTAAATCATAATCATGCAGTTTACTCATTAAAGTCACACATAATTCCCATTATGCCCTCCAGGCACACTAATCAAGGCCCTTAAGCCTTATTAGCGAATTTGGGTCGTTACAGTGTAGGACAGAGGTGATCTGGGGATCATGGACCTATAATACGAAGCTCCAATAAACCAGATTATTAATTGAACTCTTTAATCCAATAATCTTATTTATTAATTCCATGATTACTCCACTATAAATATGGAATTGCACTCTTAAGTATTTATAGAATTATATTTACAGAGTTTTCTCTTGTAGTCCATTCATATAATCAATAAATGTAGTTATGTCCTCCATTTATTGGTTCGTTAATTAGAGCTGGTCAAGATTAGGGTTTTACCCTTCTAATTACCTATTGATACTTAAGTACCATTAATTTATTAGCGAATAATTAATCTATAATCATATTATAGATTTGAGCTCAATAACTATTCAGTTCCAGAATTAACCCTTAAGGGAACCAATATTCGATCTGTTAGGAAAGTATGGATTCCATTATTGTAAATCATGTTCCCAGCCATTCATGATATTGAATCTCCAAAACATAAGTCATTAACCTCATTATACTAAGAAACCTTAACTAGTGAATCAAAAGACCCAATAAACATAAATAGGAGTTCATGAATAGTCAAGATTTAGACTGATCTACAAATGATCATCTATTATGATAAGAATTAAATCTTTCTGTCAAACGACACGTTTATAAAGATAATTAATTCTCATCAGTCTTGTCATATATAATCTCTATTATATATAGCACATTTACTAAGATGTCTATCCATATCAGTAATCTGAATCTAGATCACTCGCATCACGTATGCTTAGTAAACCGCACTAGTAACCATTCATTAAAGATTCATTACTTTAATATGTTACTGACTATTTTATTCATTATATATGATCTTAATTCTTTCGTACTAATACAAGATCATATTCTCATGAATGAATAAGGATTTTCTTGATATTATTATATAATTAATTCACACATCAATTTTAGCATTCAAATATAATAAAATTGTATTCTTATTTAAATCAATAAAATGTCTTTACATGCTTTTAGCGCATTAATTTTAACAATCTCCCGCTTGCCCTCAAAGCAAGTAAGGCATTTTCCTTAATCCCATATTTCTCACATGACCAATAAATGACTTTGCAGGAAGTGTCTTGGTAAACGGGTTTGTCAAGTTCTGTTCCGACGCCATCTTCATAAAAATCACATCACCTCTGAGCACAATCTCTCTAACCAGATGGTATTTTCTTTCTATATTATTTCCTCTCTTGTGGCTTCTAGGTTCCTTGGAATTAGCTACTGCTCCATTGTTGTCACAGTACAAGATTAGTGGCTTATCCATATATGGAACTACTTCTAGATTAGTGTTGAACTTCCTCAACCAAATTTCCTTCTTAGCTGCTTCACAAGTTGCTATATACTTGGCTTCCATGATTGAATTTGCAATACTGGATTGTTTAATACTTCTCTAAACTACAACTCCTTCTCCAAGAGTGAATACTGACCTAGGCATCGACTTACGACTGTCTTTGTCTAATTAGAAATCAGGATCAGTATGTCCAGTAGGGTTCAACACACCCTCTGAATAAATAAGCATATAATCTCTTGTTCTCCAAAGATATTTGAGAATGTGCTTTACTGCAATCCAGTGTTCCAAACCTGGATTTGATTGATAATGACTTACAATCCCTACTGCATATCATATGTCAAGCCTAGTACACTATATAGCATACGTAAGACTCCCAACTGCTGACGCATAGGGATATTTTCTCATGTCCTCTCCCTCCTAAGGTGTCTTTGGACATTGCTCTTTAGAAAGAGTTGTTCCATGTTTGGTCGATAATTGGCATTTCTTGGAATTCTCCATATAGAACCTTTCAAACACCTTCTCTATATAATTAGCTTGAGAAAGTGCCAAGAGCTTGTTCTTCCTATCCCTTAGGATTTGGATTCCTAGAACATAGCTCGCCTCGCCCAAATCTTTCATTGGAAACTTTTCGACTAACCACTTCATTACATTTGATAGTGTCTCTACATTGTTGCCAATGAGGAGAATGTCATCCACATAAAGAACGAGAAAAACTACTTGCTAGTGGTGAAAAATGCATATTTATTGATTTTAATGGTCAAAATAAATTAAGTTTAATTAATATTTTCATGGAATTAATATCATTTATTTAATAAATGAAAATATTTGATTATGATTTAATTTATTGTTATTTTGTAGGAATTAAAGTTGTATTTTGGCATAAAGAAAAAGAAAGAAGAAATAAAGAGTTAAATCTAAAAAACAATTGAAAAATTGCATTATTGAAGTCCAGGAGCAAGACCCAAAAGACCCCAAGCCCAGTCCACCTCTTCTCTCCTCTCACTTGCAGCGCCAAGTGGCGTCTTCTCCATACGACATGCGTCCGCGACCCAATAGCCCATCCGTCCGACCCGCGTGTCGACCTAGAGCCACGCGCGCCAACATCCGACCCGACTCGCGCCTGCTGCTTCTTTCCCTTGTCCAGCTGCGCCATGTGGCGTGCTCCCACTGGTTGCGGCTGGGTCAACGCTCCAGCTGCCACTAGCCCACTTTGTGTGCACTTTGGGCCTTGGACCCTTCCATTTTGAGCTTTAAAGCCCACATTTTGTATTAATTTAGAAAAATATGCATGATGACCATTCACTAAAATAGCTAGGTTAATATTAATAATAAGATTTGATTTTCAAAATCATATTTTATTATTAATGTTTCAAATTTATTTTGTAAACCCCATTTGTAGTTTAATTTCTTTTTAGTCATTTTCTTCTTCTATAAATATTGACTCTTCTTTCACATTTGGTATGTAAATTTTAGGTAGCAAAACTCTACCAAAATTTTAGTCTCATTTCTCATATGTTCTCTCTAGAATTTTATGAGAATGTCTAGCATAATAGGCTAACCTTCTTAGGAAGGTTAAGATGATCCTATATGTACTATGACTTTGTTTGGTATTTTTGATTCACCATGTGCTTAAAGTTTATTTATTTGAGTGATTTATTTTCTTTCATCTCTATTTCTTCATCTTGTTATCTTTATTTATGTTCACTAATAGTATATAGATTTTATCAAGCACTTTCTATGTATTATCAAATTAGTGAAAATAATATAAATAATATCTTTATCATTTTCTCCATCTCATTCATATATATTTACTTTTGCTAAAACTATATAGAATTAGTCATGCTCTTTCTATATATTTTATAAATGGTAAAAGTAATATTTGTGTTAGGTTTTATGTCCAATATTTTATTGCATTATTTCCAGTGATATAATGTCATTTTTAGATTCCTCATCAGATTTATTTCATCCTTCCTTGGTAAAGAATACTGATCACTTGAATGCATTTTTGTGAAATATATTTGTGCTTCAATGTTAAATCTTCCAATGAATAGTTTGGATGTGAACTATTCATTTGTGTAATTTTTGTGAATCAAAGATCCAAATAAATAAGTATGCATATTGGTGACTCTTGATCCTTCCTACTTGTTACTATTTGTTACATCACACTTTATTCTACATTTATTTCTAATTTTTAAATCTAAAAAAACAACAAAAGTATCACTTGTTCTATTTTCCTCATATATTTATTGTTAACTTTATTTCCTTGCCTCCTTGTGGAATCAACCGCTCGATCTATACTACAACCACCGCTAGTGGAAGTCACGTTTGGGTGTTAAAAAAAATTTAGCGCCGTTGCCGGGGAAGTAATAGTGAAAAAAAAGTTTTTCAATAAATTTTGCAAAAGAGGTAAATAATTCTATATTTTTTCTTTTTGTGTATATTTTGCTAGGAATATTTTTTAGATTTATCTTATTTACTCTTAAAAAAAATTACTATCATTATTTTTTTATTGTTCCTTTTTAGTTAGTTTTTCATTTTTTTTGTCATTGTCGTGCTAAAAGAAAAAAAAAATTATCCTCTCTTTTCTAGGATTCGTTAGTTTTATTTTTAGTTTATTTTGTTATTATTTTTCTTTTGTTAGTTTTCTTTTTCTCTCTTTTTGTTTATTATTGTTGTAAAAAAAATTTAAAAAGTTTGTTGTGTGTGTATTTAGTTTTTTTTTCTCTTGTTAATTTATTTTTGGTAGCTTATTTTATTTTATTTTTTGTTTGTCTCTCTATTTTCTTTTATTGTAGTAGTAAAAAAAACTTAAAAAAAAATTGGTTGCTTATCTTTTGTTAGGTTATTTTTAATTTATTTCTTTTGGTTTTCCACATCTAGATTAATTTTTTTTACTATTGTTAGATTTGTCTCTTTATTTAATTTTTTTTGTTATTATTTTTATTTTATTTTTATTTTTAGGTTTCAAATCTTTAAAAAAAATCATAAAATAAAAAAAAAGTTTGTTTTGTCAACATAAGCAACTTTTGCTTAAATGCCAATTTGAGTAAAGTTCCATCCATGCTTACATAGTAACGTCGGGGAGTTCTAGTAAGTATTGGTTGTAAGAGGACTGTTTTTGTGAATTGTGACCCCTCCACAATTATCTATGAACCTCGAGGAGTTCTAGATAAAGTGTGGGTCTTAAGTGGGACAGTTCTAAAAACCTTAAATCGACCTGGAAACAAGTAAAACAAAAAAAAAATCATAAAAAAACGAAATACAAAAAAATTGAATGAAGAAGAAAAGAAACGTTTTGAGATGTATTTTTCAATGTATTATCCTTCCATTGGAAACAATCATAATTCTAGTGCTACTGAGGGTACTAGCCGTTTTAGAGGTGTATACAAACTTAGTGTAAGAGAATACCAAGAACTTGAGGTCTTAGAAACTAAGTTTGATAGAGAGGAGGTTTCCGAGGAAGAATATGATGAACTATATTGTGACTTTGCAAGAGTCGACTATAGGAATCATAATTATAGTTGGACCAACCCCGTAGATTTTAGTTGGAAGCCTAAGTACAACTACCATGCACCACCTCAGTTGAATTTTGAGCAAAATTTTCCTAACTTCCCACATGAACCTCCATATAATTTATGGACTGATAAGAATCCTTAGAAGACACTTTACACACATTTATAGAGGCGCAATGAGAGTTCAATAGACAATTTGTGGAAGATTTTAGGGAAACTAGTACTCAACTTTCGGAATTGACCAACGCTATTATTTTACATAATTTAAGTTAATTCCTGTCCCAACCTGAGACCATAACCTCATTCCCTACTCCCAGTTCCAAACCCGATGAGGATGATGTCATTACCATTTGGAGTGAAACTGTTTCCCATACAGAAATTATTCCAACCTCTCCAAGGAAAAATGAGAGCTATCATACTGATGTGATAGACTTAATCGTTGAGGAAATCATAAACATATTTGTAATGAAACATTTGCCCAATTTCCTCCATGATTTTGAAACCAAACATTTTCTTTATCTTGAAAATGTTACTAACGCTTTGATTTTTGAGATGCATGATAAAAAAAATTAATTTTTGATATAGGATAGTACAGAAACATGCATCTGGTAGATTTACCTGAGAGCAATGCTTTTGTCTACCAAAGACTGATCGGGTTTTATCTTTCTTTTTAGTGTGCTTTGTTTTAATTTGTGTCTTTATTTTATCTTCTGAATTTTACTTTTTGGAGTTTTGTTGTTTGTTAGTTATCATATTCCCTTTTGCTCCTACAGTGGTCTTAACAATAAACATTGAGGACAATGTCTCATTTAAATTTGGGGGTAGTGGGAAATATATTTTTATTACTATTTTGAAATTTTGAGTTACTTTTTTTTTGCAACATTCATGATAACAAATTTTTGTGAGATATTTTTTGCTATTTTTACAATTAGGAAGTAAGTTTTGGGAATAACTTCATGCACAACCAAACATTGAAAAAAAAAATTGTTAACACATTTAGTTGAGAAAAATCCTAAAGTTTAAAGCTTTTAATTTTTGTGAGTTGTGAGAATAAGAAAACAACTTTGAAAACTTCTATTGATCATTTGACTTGGTAAAATTAATTTTTGGGATTTTAAAAAATGACATTTACTAGAGCGATCATTTTTGTTTTAAAGAGCCTTTGTTGTATTTAATTGTAATTTCCTTTTTAATTTCTTGTATTTTTTTTCTTTATTCTTATGTTTTTTCTTGTCAAAAAAAAAAAGAAAAAAAAGAAGAAGAAATATTTATTTAAATGAATGAAAAAAAAATTAAAAAAAAAGAAGAACAAGAGCAACATTTTTCATTTTCTCTTTTTGTAGTTTTGTTGAAAAAAAAATTGTTAAAAAAATTTGTGTATTTTATTTATCTAATTTTGTTTTGTTCTTTATTTTGACTCTTAATATCATTTTGTAAAATCCCGAAGGTTCTTATGTCATTTAAATTCCAATTAATTGATTACCCTATCTTTTGATCAATATTTGTTAACATTGTTTGTCCTAAAACGATAACATCCATTTTTTAGCGTTAATTGATAAATTTCCAACTCCAAGAGTGTCAACCATCTCCCGTAAAAATATTTTCAATACCTTTGTGAGGATTTGGGGTTGAGACTTTATTCTTTGGTGATTATTCAATATTGTTTATGTTATGAATTTTGGGAAGAACAACATGGTTTGGTACATACACACACAAAACTCTTGAATTACAACTTTGATAGTTTTAAATAGCATTTTCTATATTCTCACTAAACATTTTGTTAAATAATTTTGCATGATTTGATTCACTATTTCAATTTGGTAACATTTTCATCCACTTGAATTGCTAGGGACTAGCAATAAGCTAGTTGGGGGTTGTGATTAGTGGTGAAAAATGCATATTTATTGATTTTAATGATCAAAATAAATTAAGTTTAATTAATATTTTCATGGAATTAATATCATTTATTTTGTAAATGAAATATTGTGATTTAATTTATTGTTATTTTGTAGGAATTAAAGTTGCATTTTGGCATAAAGAAGGAGAAAGAAGAAATAAAGAGTTAAATTCGAAAAAACAATTGAATAATGACATTATTGAAGTCCAAGAGCAAGGCCCAAAAGGGAAACTCGATGAATTGACCCTATTTTATAGGCTAATACTAACTTTAACCCCACTTTAATGTTTCTCATATTTTTAACCTTATACCCATGTGAAAGGACTAACTTACACTTATAAGCATTAGGGCTTCTTCTTCCCTTTTTTCCCTTCCCATTTCATTTTCAGCCACCTTCTCTCTCTTACCCATTTCGTTTTCAGCCCCTTTTCCTCTCACAAAGAGAACAAACACTCTTCCTTATCTCTCTCTCTCTCAAATCTACCACAGCCCCCATCCCCTTCGCTTGCTCCCGACCCCACGAACCCACATTGCTGCCTCGCCGTGCTTCGCAACCATATTGTCGAGCCCACGTCACTGGAGTCCAAGGTATATAACATTTAAGACCCCACGCTCCCCTTGCAAGCCCAATACCCTAGCCCAAGGTATTGTTGTTATATTATTTATGACTCCTTTCTTTTTTTTGACTTTTTCATATTGATGCTTTGAGATTTGATGGTTGTGGTTGGAAACATGTTAGAACAAGGTAAGGTTTGGACTTTGGTTAAATTTCTAACTACTAGAGGCATGTTTTAATTTGGTGTGAATAATGAGTGAATTTAGTGTGAATCATGTGTGAAGTGAAGTTGTTGTGAACCATGTGTAATTTCAGTGTGAATAGTGTGTGAAATTGGTGTGAACCATGTGTGATTGTGGTGTGAATTTAGTGTGAACCATGTATGAAGTGAAGTTGGTGTGAACCATGTGTGATTTCAGTGTGATCAGTGTGTGAATTTGGTGTGAATAGTGTGTGAACGATGTTCCGAATTTATGGTGAATGGTGTATGAACCATGTGTGATTTCAGTGTGAACAGTCTGTGAATTTGGTGTGAATAGTGTGTGAATGATGTTCTGAATTTATGGTGAACAATGTGTGAATGATGTGTGAATTTGGTGTGAATAGTGTGTGAACGATGTGTGAACCATGTTTCAAAATTATGGTGAACAATGTGAGAATGATGTGTGAACCATGTGTGAATTTGGTGTGAATGGTGTGTGAACCATGTTCTGAATTTATGGTGAATAATGTGTGAATTGTAAAGGGAAACTACACTAACTAACCCTATTATAAAAATGCACGGCCTCAATTTCTAGTGTGTATATATCTCTTTTTGTTTATTGGAATAAATTTATTAGCATATTATATATTATATATAAGTGAAAATCAATTATGGAAGGAACTTGTAACTCAAATGCACTAGTTTGTTATCAAATATATGACTGAGTATTATCAAATGCCAAACATGCTCAAAGTAATTGATCCAACTAGGAAGAAAAAGAAAGCAAAGACAATTGTAACTGATCCTTGTGAAATTAATCCCCTACAGCCATATGACGAAAAGAAAATGAGACATTTTAAGAAATGGGTAATTGGTTTAAAAATTAATGATAAACCTATTTCTCTCTTGGCTGGTTCGTGCACAACGAAATGGTTTATTCAGCTAATTCACCACGTACATGACTTGACGGACTGGTAAGACTATTGAAATATATATTTTTTAAAATATATATAATTTGAATGTGATGTATATATACTTATAATATTTGGCATGCAACTTTAGGGTTGATGAAAGAACGAGTGTACACTTACAAGAAGACTTACTCCGAAAGATTCACCATCATGGATTCTATGGTCCAACAGTTTTTTGAACCACATTGGGAACAATTCAACAAGAGGAAAATCAAATCAAGCTACATTTGGCCAAAAGAAGTGCTTGATTACTTGGTAGGTGATGATAACAATTTCAAAAGGAGTTGGAAAGACATTGACGATGTGTTTACCTCGATTAATTTTTTTGGGACACATTGGGTGTTGTTAGAGATATCATTGACAAGCTATCTTATAAAAGCTTACGACTCTGATATCACTGTGGTCTCCAACAAGGAGTTTGAGAATAAAATGAGCAGATGGGGAAAAATGCTACCATATCTAATTCAATCCAGTGGGCTATTAAACCATAGGAAAGACGTCCAACTACAAGCAGAGAAAGTGTGTTTTGAGTTCACAAGACTTGTCACAGAAAAAGTGCCACAGACCAAAACTAGGTATAACTCTGTTAACCATATTTATATTGTAAATAATCACTATGGTCTTCCAATGATTAAAATTTTTTTATTCCTTTGCAGTGGTGATTGTGGGGTATATGTTATCAAACATCTGGAGTACTTGCTAGCCAAAAAATCACTATTCGAAGTAAATGACAACAACATGGATTTCTTTAGAAAAAAGACTTGTTTAGATTTGTTTTACCATAACTTACAGCCATAGTTGTCTTTTATTTAAATATATGTATCTTACTTTTGAATGTATGAAGAAACTATGTCAACTTCATCTCATTAAATGGTATTGAATGACTTCGTTTATTTCATCTTAATAGTGGAAGGGATAAATCTTTGGCACTTTTATCTTATTAAGTTATGTGTGAATTAGGTGTGAATTAAGTGTGAACCAGGTGTCAATTATGTGTGAACCGCGTGTGAAATATGTGTGAATCAGGTGTGAACTATGTGTGAATTAGGTGTGAATTAAGTGTAAACCAGGTGTCAATTATGTGTGAACCGCGTGTGAAATATGTGTGAATCAGGTGTGAACTATGTGTGAATTATGTGTGATTTACGTGCATGTATGAATTAGGTGTGTCCGAAACAACAAACTTTAACACAAAAAGTCGTATTACTGAACCAATCTAAAAATTCAAATTCCTTAATTGAAGAGTACAAAGTAAAACAATCAAAGTACAAACTAAGCATGTCTAGACGGCGGGGGATAAACAGTGGTGCACGTCACTGATTGTGGCCCAGGACACCACATCTACTACATCTACGTTGTTTGCTATTCTTCTCACCCTTTGATAAACGTCGTTTCTTCTTTGGACGACCAGCCTTCTGCTTCACTAAAGGATGAGCTATCATCATACTTCCTATGTCATTTGGTATCACCCAAGATTCTTCATTACCCAGCGTATATACAGATCCACCATAGGATGACAACCACGCTTCAACTGTGTATAATCTGGAGCATAAAGTATATGGACTAATGCCACGATCTTGAGCACCACCTAGAGCGTGTTCACAAGGAAGACCTGTCAAATCAAATCTTCTACAACTGCATTTTTTCCTCCTCAGGTCGACATCTCCATCAAGATCACCGTCCAATACTGTTATTTCATATTGACTAGACATAAAAGGGAACAAGGTAGTGGACTTGTCTGCTAGCTTTCACAAATCAGCTTCCACTTCTATGGCAAGAGGACCTGTAGTTGCTGATGCTGTAGTCGATGCTTGAAAAACCATTTTTGTCAAGTGTGCCTCATAAATTCCACGAGACAAATAATTGGCCACCCACGTGCCTCAGTAATGACATTGTTCCAACTTTCGGCAATACCTGTAGTCATTAAATTATATCGATGACCAGGAAAGAAAGAACGAGCCCACTTTTCAAAACCCATTTGATTCTCTAAGTATTGAGCAATTGCAAGATCTTTGAATTTAATCTTCTCAAAATGGCGTAAAAACTCTGGCTTTCTATAAGCTTTCGCTGCAAGGAAGAATTCTTCATGGCAATGGTCAGTTTTGAACTTCACATGGATATTCATGCTAACATGATGTATACAAGCACCGTGGTGTGCCTCAGGAATTTTTTAGTCAAGGCACTTCCTATACTAGTATGTCTATCAGACACGAATACTAGATTCTCTACTTCACCAATCACTTCCTTCAACCTTAGTAGAAAATACAACCATGAGTCATTATTCTCTGAGTCAACTACTTCAAATGCAATTGGATATATTTACTTGTTAGCATCTTGTCCCATGGCACATAAAAAAGTACCTCCACACCGAGTAGTCAAGAAGATTCCATCTACACATATAACTGGGTGAATATATGTTTTAAACCCCATTATAGAAACACCTAAGGCCATGAAGCAATATTTGAACCTACCTTCATTGTCCATCTGCAAATGAGTAACAGTTCCAAGATTTTTTTGCTCTATCATGTATAGAAATGAGGGAAGTTTTTGAAATGATGATTCTGGTGTACCTCTTATGTAAGCCAATGCATGCTCTCGACACCTCCAAGCTTTAGCATAGCTCATATGAACTCCATATGATAAACTCATATCTTTTACAATTAAACTTGGCCTATAATTAATATCATCACCCTCAAATTTTCTCCTTATGACATGTCCAATAAGCCACGGGGATGCCTAACGGTGATCTTTATGTCGAACATCCAATGAGCATGTGTGTTCACCGAAAAATTTACGAACCTCAAACATATTGGAATTAACCAATTTTGTAGCCATCTACCTCCATTTGCATTTATCATCAACACATACTGTAACCCATATATTTTTCGCAGACTTCTTTACTTTAAACTCAAAGTTTTTATGCTTCACAAATACATCATTGCAGGTAGGCCTATCAATATTTTCATTATCATCTGAGCTTAATGCATCACTGTTATCATCATCACAACTGTCTTCATTGCCATCAATGCAAAAAATCATCATTCACTTTCGTTTCAGCTGGAGGAATAGTATACAACTCACGAGTTTTAGTAACCAAAGGATCATTACTTCTCTTCTCTATAGTAGACACACACAGGGGTGTCTGATGATTGATAGATGTTCCTATCTCATCAAGAAAAAAAGCAACATCATCATCATTACTAATCAAAGATGGAGGGATACCTTTACTTCCAAAATGATAGATTACATTTAAGTCAAGATCAATACGAGACTTGTCAGCTCCGATTAGAGTATACAATTGATCAACAAGACTATTATAAGTGATAGTCTTTGGCACCTTCTTACCCTCGCTTTGTTTTGCACTAAATGACCAACCTTCATTCAAAACTTGTTCCCACGGTCCATTATATAACACCACAATATTTATATGTGTTTGACTTGTATAACATATGACAAAAGGTTCGGAACCCAAATGTTATTAGGTAAAACTAGCCAAAAGAAATAAGAAATAAACATGTGAAGCAAGCATGTGTCAAGCATGTGTGAACCAAGTGTGAAACGTGTGTGAACCGTGTGTGAACCAAGTGTGAAGCATGCATGTGTGAACAATGTGTAAACCATATGTGAATAATGTGTGCACCAAGTGTGAATCATGTGTGAAGTATATGCGAACCAAGTGTGGATAATGTGTGAAATCGTTTGAACAATGTGTTAACGCAGTGACCTAAATCGTGGAAATCATTGAACTGTGTGTGAACCAAGTGTGAATTGTGTGTGAACCATATGTGAACAATGTGTAAACCATATGTGAACAATGTGTAAACCATATGTGAATTATGTGTGAACTAAGTGTGAATCATGTGTGAACCAAGTGCGAATCATGTGTGAAGTACGCGTGAACCAAGTGTGAACCAAGTATGAATCATGTGTGAACCAAGTGTGAATAATGTGTGAACTCATTTGAACAATGTGTGAACAAAGTGTGAATGCAGTGACCTAAGTCGTGAAAATCAATCAAAAATTCGTCATCTCAACATAAAATTATTTCTTTTCCCAGATTTTTTAGTGTAGAGTACTTCGAAAATTATATTTAAACTATTACACAAGACACCCATAACCTATAAATAAAAAAAATTACTCATTATCAAATCAAATGTTCAAACTTTTTCAAGTTTGGAAGATGATTTTTTTTTTTAATCTTCAATCTTCTTCAACTTGGGTGAGAAGAAAAAAAAATGTGATAGATTACATCACTTTCCAAAGCTTCATGAGAAGAAAAATGGTGATGATCTCTCTTTGATGATGATTCGAGAGAGAGGGAGAAGGAAGAGTGTTTGTTCTCTTTGTGAGAGAGAAGGTGGCTGAAAATGAAATGGGAAGGGAAAAAAAGGGAGGAAGAAGCCCTAATGTTAATAAGGGTAAGTTAGTCCTTTCACATGGGTATAAGGTTAAAAACATGAGAAACATTAAAGTGGGGTTAGAGTTAGTATTAGCCTATAAAATAGGGTCAATTCATGGAGTTTCTCGCCCAAAATACCCCAAGCCCATTCCACCTCTTCTCTCCTATCACCTACAGCGCCAAGTGGCATCTGTTGGGAATTGTGCCCTTAAAGCAATTGTAGAAGACAATGGTTTTAATGAAATAAATAAATGAATTGAATTATTCTATATATGTAGCTTATGTACTATATTATTGCTAATAATATTAAGTAAATATCAGAAAATTCTCAAGTTCATCTATGTGGTCTCAATCTCATATTGGTATGCAAGGATCGAGATTAAGATAATGAACTTAAATAGATCACAGTAAAATAAAGTTATGGAATCTTTAGATTAATTACTGCTACTACGTCCACTAGTATTATGAATACATGTGACATAGATCCAGGTTACTAGTGTAGTAGGCCACTTTAGTGGATGTACTTTGCATGCTGAGAGTATGTAGAACTAGACCAGATGTGATTTAATAATACTTGTTTAAATACCATTTCGTAGTATTATAAAACACATCATCTGATGATCATATACAATCTGATCTTAATCCTGAAGTTACTATGAACTCCTATATATGTCACTTGATCCTTTGATTTATGTGTTACAGTTTGTTAGAATGATTAGGCTAAGAACTATTGTTTTGGGAACTCAATGATGTATATGGCTTAGGACATAGCTTAACAAATATGGAAACTGTTAACCACGATTTTGGCCAACGACGAGTAGACGTCAAAATGACAGTAAGTCTTGAATAGAAAATAATGACACAAATAATTTTATAGTGGTTCGGCCCCAATTTGTTGGTAATAGCCTAATCCACTTGGAGTTGTATTATATGTAGCCTACACTTAATATTATATGAACCTGAGCCAACTGAATTTCTTAAGTGTAAGTAAGAAAATACAAAGTTTCTCTCTCTAAGTTCTCTCAGAAAATACCCCAAGAATGCCCCAAGTCACAGTCCCAAAGTCTCAAAATTAGAGAGTCTAAAAGTCTCCAAAAGATCAGTTCCCCTAAAATGATGCCATGAGCTCTTTATTTATAGGCTCATGGATCGTACATGAAAAATCTCCCATTTTGACAAAGTCCTTGGTTATTTGAATCAATTTTAATTAATAAACTAATAAACAAATTCAAATTACAACAATATAGCTATTACTTTGGGATATCTGAGATATTCGCGTTGTAGTTACGGGAAATTCTGGTTGTAGTTGTTACTGAGATTCTGTAAAGGAGTCACTTGGGCAGCTAACTCTTGGGACTTTGACATACTCGGTTGGCTAAATCTTCCATCTGATGTAGTTGGTCGGGTAAATCTCATCTTTGATGTAGCTGGTTGGGTAAATCTCTTTTCTGATGTTGCTGGTCGGGTAAAACACTCCCTGACCAGGCGAATTCATATCTAGTCGGGTAAATCACTTCCTGACTAGGTAAATTCTTATCTGGTCGGGTAAAACACTCCCTGATCAGGAAAATTCATATCTGGTCGGGTAAATCACTTCTTGACCAGAAAAATTCATGTAAATCACTTCCTGACCAGACAAATTCATACCTGGTCGGGTAAAACACTTCCTAACTAGGAAAATTCATATCTGGTCTGGTAAATCACTTCCTGACCAGGTAAATTCTTATCTGGTCAGGTAAAACACTCCCTGACCAGGCAAATTCATAACTGGTCAGGTAAATCACTTCCTGGTCAAGTAAATTCTTATCTGGTCGGGTAAAACACTCCCTGACCAGGAAAATTCATATCTGATCGGGTAAATCACTTCTTGACTAGGCAAATTCATACCTGGTCGGAAAATCACTTCCTGACCAGAAAAATTCATATCTGGTTGGGTAAATCACTTCCTGAATAGGTAAATTCTTATTTGGTCGGGTAAATCACTTCCTGACCAGGTAAATTCTTATATGGTCGGGTAAATCACTTCCTGACCAGGTAAATTCTTATCTAGTCGAGTAAAACACTCCCTGACCAAGCAAATTCATATCTGGTCGGGTAAATCACTTCCTGACCAGGAAAATTCATCCCTGGTCGAAAAATCACTTCCTAACCAAGTAAATTCTTATCTGGTCTAGTAAAACACTTCCCTTTGTTGACACATTTATTAACCATTAATGCTCCACTTGGCAGCCATGAGTTGCCACATGTCACTTCTGATTGCCATGTCATTAAACTGAAATTTTGGGGATAACAAAATATGTACCTTCTTATAAATTGAATGATGATTCCCTATTGGGTTGGATTTTGGAACTGAAAAGGTTATTGATGTCAAATTCATAACTAGATTATGAATTAACCTTCACTAGTAAAGTCAATGGTACACTAGTAATTAAAAGGGTAAAACAGTAATTTTTTTCCCACTTAATTATGAATCATCAATAGAGGATTCATTTGTATGTAATGATTATATCAATGGACACTTTATGGTTACAATAAAGTACTAGTAAATATATGTCTTTAAATCTCAAGAGTTCAACCTCATATTTATAGTTGACTAATCATGAGATTAATAAATATGATTATTGAATCAAAGAGTTTTGGTTAATAATCTTTTATTTATTGGAGCTTGGAGTTATTGGTCCATAGGTCCCCGGGGCGGCTCTATCAACACTAATCAAGGTAAGAGTTAATACAAGGGTTAAACTGTGAATGAGCTATTTGAGAGAATATTTATTATTTGGGATAAATGTGAAATTATGTGATAACTGAAGTTGCACAATTTATTATTGCATTTGTGCAATTTTCGAAATTGTGTAGAAATATAATAAATTGATTTTAATCAATTATTTTATTTAAGTGTGAATAAATAAATAAGGATAGTCAAAATTTGGTTTTGATTATTATATTTATTTAATTAATAATAAGATGATAATAGAAATTCAAAATTTGAATTTTGAAATTTAAGTTGTTATCTTTTCCTTAAAAAGATGACACCTTATTTGGATATCTAATTATTAATTAAAATAAAAACACATGAAAAGTCAAAATCTCATTTTTCAGGGATAGGCCACACGCATAGGGCTTGGACTGCTCTATGCGTGTGGCACTTTTGATGTTATGAGAAGTTGGTTTTTTATTTTTATTTTTTTAATTAATTAATAAAATATTTTAAAAGGGGTTTTAAAATGGAATGTTAGACTTTGTCTTTTATTATTCTTCTTCTTATTATTATTGTTATAAAAAGATGATTGAATTTTATTTATTATTATTTTAATAATGTCTATATATTCTATATGATAGAAAATAGAAACAACAAGAAATAAGAAGATTTTACAGAGAAGAAAAACTATCATCTTTGTCACAAAGCAAAAAAAATTTCTCTCTAGCCTATAATCAAAAGTCTCATGTGTTGAGAATACTTTTGATTCACAAAATTGATCATTGTTCTCTATGTGCCCACCCACATATTGAGGTGTAGAGAACATCTTGGAAGATTTAGGTGTGAGTGCTCTAGCAAGGATAGGAAGATCGAAACATATACGAAAAGATTCAAGGATTCTTGATAGGCTACAAGAGGTAAATCATTTCGTATTATTTTTCATATTCATATTATATATTGATTAACATATTTCATATTAAAGGATCCTCATATAAAGATTGTTTATATGAAAATTTTTGTTGTATACCAATACCGCAAACTCCTGCTGCGCACTAGGAACCGTTCCTAACAATTGGTACCAGAGCCAGGTTTAATCCTTGTATATGTTAATTACTGTGTGGGTATCATATGCATTTTAATATTATAAGTAATATATGAATGGATGGATGTTTGTGTATGAATCATTTATGTTCTTAAGAGTTGATTTTCATGGTGTTTTTGGGTTATGAAAAGTTCTTAATTTTGTAAGTCATTTTGGGGCATAGGAATTTTGTAATTTTTTTTTTTAAAATTATGGAAAAATTCTGTAATGGCCCGAGCCCCAAGCACAAACCTCAAGGCCCGAGTTGCTGTCCCTGTAGCCGCGTGCACCCCTGTGCTTGCGTCCAGCACGCCCAACGCCTGCGTCCTCTGCGAGCCCAGCACCCCAGCGCACCTCCAGCCGCACCCCTGCCAGCCGCCGACCACCATTAACACACCCATTAGGGTTTGTGTCTTGCAAACCCTAATGAATGTGTAATTATCCATTTGGGCATGTTTAAGCCCAATATAATTAAAAGTGTTTTAATTATAAATTTTGAGTTAATAATGATGAGTCCAAATTCCAATTGGGCCTCAATAACCTGTTGGGTATAAAAACCCAAAGTTGATTATTTTAAATTTGTTTAAAATAATTAAAAGGTTATTTAACTCATAATGGTTAATTAAAATGGTAATGACCCAAAGACTAAAAGAGAAGGTCCAAGATCAAAGGAGTTGTTCTTTATTAGACATTAGTTAGTTTAATTATTTTTGTGTATTTTTTCAAGTGTTGTAATTTTATAAACATATCCAAAACACCCAACCCACATTTATTTATTTATTTGCTTGAACACGATTAAATTATTTAATACTTTGTCATGCATAATAACATGCCATACATATTACCCACATAGTACATATTAAGCATGCATTTTTTTTAGAAACATGATTAGGATTGATTATATGTTTTTTATTTGATAACTCATATAATTAATTTAGACTTAATTAGTTAAGATGGTAAAAGAATTTAAAGTTTTTGATTTTCTTATTTGATAAAATTGTTTTATTAAATAAAATGGTATTTTATTTAAAAAGGCAAAATAAAATCTAGGGCACGATTATTTATTATGCATAATTGGATTAGTATTTATTAGAATATCATTTGGTAAAATTAATTTAATTAGTTTTATAACCTAATTTAAAAATATTGATTTTGAGAAAAACATAATTTTTAAATAGTGAGTGGGAGAGGGAATTATGACAATAAGTCTCACGGTCTCCATTATTGGTTGAACATCGAGAGGCATAGGAAGGGCCTCGTGTTGCCTCCATTTGCGGCCTCCCTAAGGAGAGACTTCCGAATATGTTTATTTTATCTCAAGGTTGACTTTCATATGAGAATAAGATTAATGGTGTATTTCAAGTTTGACTGACCCTAAGGCACACTCTTGAGTTAAGTCATTGATCAAAAAATAATGGGTTACACTCCGAAGATGTATCTAGGCTTTCGAGCGCGACTAGTGCATCTTGACCAAACTAACGGTAATTCATAAGTTAAAAAAGAAAAGGAGTTTTTAAGTTTTCACTTATGGAATTGAGATCTTGTCTCAAGGTTAATTTGTGATTAGTCTAACCTACCCTAAGGCGGTCCATTAATTTTTCAAATTAATCTATCGTGGGCTAGTAATTAATTTTTTGTGTGTTATTTTATATGTTGCATTCATGCATCATATTTAATATTCAAAATATAAACAAATATTTATTATATGCATTAATTTATAATACTTTATTTATTTAATTTTTAGCAATATGTCCAATCCAAACCCTGTAACTGCTTTACTTGCTAATGAGAAATTGACTGGTGATAACTACATGAAATAGAAATCAAACATGAACATTGTTTTGATATGTGAAAACCACATGTTTGTCCTTAATGAGGAATGTCCTAAGGTTCTTGCCCTCACTGCTGCCAAAACTGCTAGAGAGAAGTATGAAAATTGGATCTTATCTAACAATAAGGCCAAATGTTCTATGCTTGCTAGTATGAGCGATGCGCTCAGAAAGAAGTTTGAAATTATTGAAACAACCTATGAGATTTGAGAATCTTTATAAGGAATGTTTGGTCAACAATCTGATAAGTCCAAACATGATGCTACTAGAAGCTTCATGAATATGAAAATGAAGAAAAATGTTTTTTTCAGAGAACATGTCCTAGACATGATCAACACATTGCATGATGCAGAAATCCATGGTGTGACCATTGATGAGAGAACACAAGTAAGTGTGATACTTGAATCTCTCACACCAAATTTTGCGTCATTCACTATAAACTATGTTATGAACAAGTTGGAGTACAATATGACCCAACTGCTGAATGAGTTGCAAACTTTTGAGTCTCTAAACAAAAGTTCCACTAAGGTTGAGGAGGCAAATGTTGCTGAAACCAAGCCTTCCACTTCAAATGGTAATTCAAAGAAGTGGAAGGGTGGCCAAGGAAAAGACAAGAATAAGGACAAACAACTAGAGAAGACCAACAAGTCCTCCAAGAAGAATAATTCTACAAAGAACTCCAAAAAAAGGCAACCGAAAGGAGCATGCTTTCATTGTGGGGTTGATGGTCATTGGAAAAGGAATTGTCCTAAGTACCTGGCTGAACTGAAAGACAAAAAGAAGGGTAAATTTGATTTACTTGTTTTAGAATTTTGTTTAGTGGAAGGTGATTTTTCATCTTGGATAGTTGATTCTAGAGCCACTAACCATGTTTGTTTTTCTTCACAGATTCTTAGTACTTCAAGGAAGCTGGCTCATGGAGAAAGTGACCATGAGAGTTGGAAGTGGACAGGAGATCTCGGCAGCTGAAGTTGGAAAAGCTCGCCTAGATTTTGATAATAATAAATTTATTGTGTTGGACACTGTTTATTTTATTCCTAGATTTACTAGAAATTTAATTTCTTTGTCAAAATTGCATGAAATTTTTTTTATTATTACTTTTAGTAATAATTCGATTGTTATTTCGAAATATGATTTTCACAAAGTCTGAAGGTGGACTTTACAAGTTAGAGTCCAACATCGAGCATGTTTATAATTCTGAATTATTTAAAAATGCAAATCCTAGATCTATTAAAAGACAAAAGATAGATTCTGATAGTAAAACATATATGTGGCATTTGAGATTGGCACATATTGGTCTAGACTGAATTAACAAACTAACAAAGGATGGTCCTTTAAGAGAACTATCTATTGGTTCTCGCCCAGTCTGTGAATCTTGCCTAGAAGGAAAAATGACCAAGAGACCTTTCTCTGCTAAAGGTTCAAGAGCCACAGAACCGCTTCAACTTGTACATACGGATGTTTGTGGTCCACTAAATGTCCAAGCTAGAGGAGGTTATGAATATTTCGTCACTTTCATTGACGATTATTCAAGATATGGTTACCTAAATTTAATGCAAAGGAAATTCGAAACCTATGATAAGTTTAGGGAATTCCGAGCAGAAGCTGAAAAGCAATTAGGTAAATCACTAAAAGTATTTCAATCAGATCAAGGTGGAGAGTACTTATATTATGAATTTGAGGACCATTTACATGAGCATGGAATTCAATCCCAACTCACTACACCTGGAACGCCACAAAAAAATGGTATTTTAGAAAGACAAAACAGAACCTTATTAGATATGGTTAGATCGATGATTAGTTTCTCATTATTGCCTTTGACATTCTGAGGTTATGCGATAAAATGTGCTCTATACATACTTAATGTTGTTCCATCTAAGTTTATTCAGAAAACACCATTGGAACTATAGAATGGTACTGAATCTAGTTTATGCCATTTCCGTATATGGGGTTGTCATGCACACGTGCTAAAAGGAAAGACTGGTAAGTTGGAATCACACACTTAAGTGTGCATGTTTGTAGGATATTCCAAAGAAACAAAAGGTGGTATATTTTATAGTCCTAAAGATAACAAAACGTTTGTATCTACGAATGCTACTTTACTGGAGCATGACTATATAAATAACCACAAACCTCAAAGTAAAGTCGTACTTGAGGAAGTGGTCTCAAGTAAACAAGACCAATCACCAGCAATGGCAAGAGAAAAATGACCAGAGAATATCGCCAATTCTATTCAGAACAATAGAGAGCTTCATCATAGTGGGAGGGTTGGTAAACAACCAGTACGCTATGAACATGAAGTTCAGATGCTTGTGTTTGACATAAACAAAGATGATCCATTGACTTATAGAGATGCAATGGAAGATTCTGACAAAGAAAAATGGCTAAACGCCATGGACCTTGAAATGGAATCGATGTATTCCAATTCTGTCTGGACTCTTGAAGATCCACCTGAGAATGTTAAACCTACTGGTTGCAAATAGATATTCAAGAAGAAGAGAGGAACAAATGGGAAAGTAGAGACTTTCAAAGCAAGGCTAGTAGAAAAAGGCTACACACAGAGAGGAGTTGATTATGAAGAAATTTGTTCACCTGTGGCCATGCTCATATCTATCTGCATACTCTTATCCATAGTTGCATGCATGGATTATGAGATTTGGCAAATGGAAGTTAAAACAACTTTTCTGAATGGCTATCTTGACGAAACCATTTACATGTCTCAAGCAGAAGGGTTCGAAGTTAAAGTTCAAGAGCAAAAAGTTTGCAAGCTTCTTAAGTCTATTTATGGACTTAAACAAGGTTTGAGATCTTGGAATCTTAGATTTGATCAAACAATCAAAACTTTTGGTTTTGAACCAAACGTTGATGAACCTTGTGTTTACAAACAAATCAAAGATAAAATTGTGGTATTCCTCGCACTTTACGTTGATGATATTCTACTCATTGGGAATGACATGGAAACATTATGAAAAGTAAAAAAAATGGTTAGCTGAGAAATTCCAAATGAAAGATCTGGAAGAAGCCAAATATGTTTTGGGAATTCAGATCTGTAGAGATCGAAAGAACAAAATTTTGGCATTGTCTCAACCAACTTATATTGATAAAGTGCTAGAACGTTTTGGCATGCAAAACTCCAAAAAAAGCACTATGCCTACCCGGCCAGGAGTTAAATTGTCTAAAGAACAATGTCCACAAACACCTCACGAAGAGGAGGACATGAGACAATTATCCCTATGCATCTGCAGTAGGCAGTCTAATGTATGCAATATTATGCACCAGACTTGACATCTGATATGCAATAGGGATAATTAGCCGTTATCAATCCAATCCTAGATTGAGTCATTGGACAATAGTAAAGAATGTTCTCAAGTATCTTAGACATACTAGAGATTACATGCTTGTGTATTCAGGTGAAGACCTGAACCCCACTGGATATATTGATACTGATTTTCAATCAGAGAAAGATAGTCAAAAGTCAACATTTGGATCAGTTTTCACACTTGGAGGAGGTGTTGTATTTTGGAGAAGTATTAAATAATCCAGTAATGCAGACTCCACCATGGAAGTCGAATACATAGCAGCTTGTGAAGCAACTAAAGAGGTTGTGTGGCTCAAGAAGTTCTATATTGATCTGGAAGTTGTTTAAGGTATGGATCAACCACTTGTTTTCTACTGTGATAACAGTGGGGCAGTAGCTAATTCAATGGAACCTAGAAGTCACAAGAGGAGAAAGCACATTGAGAGGAAATATCACTTGATCCGAGAGATATTCAACCGAGGAGATGTTGTTGTCTTGAAGATTGCCTCTGAAGATAATCTTGTAGATCCGTTCATAAAGACTTTATCCATTAAATATTTTCAGGGCCATGTAAGAAGCAAGGGGTTAAGGGAAATGCCTCATTTGCTTTAGGGAAAGTAGGAGATTGATGGGAATTGTGCCCTTAGAGTAATTGTAGTAGACAATGATTTTATTGAAATAAATAATTAAATTATTGAAACAAATACCTTTTGGTACTTGGAACTATAGAAGTAACTACCTCTTGTTTCTGGAGCGTAGCCCAAAAAAATGCATACTTTAGCCCTTGAATCAAGTTCCCCTAATTTAGGACTAAGAACATGAGCAGGACAACCCCAAATGTGAAAATGGTGCAAACTAGGTTTGTTTCCATTTCACAGTTCCAGTGATGTTTTGCTTATGGTCTTAGATGGGACCACATTCAAAATGTAAGTCGTCGTCTGAAGTGCATATCCCCAGAATGAGAGAAGAAGTGAAGAGTAGCTTAAAATAGACCTGACCATGTCCAACAAGGTCTTGTTTCTTCTTTCTGAAACAGCATTTTGTTGTGGTGTTCCAGGTGTTGTAAGTTGGAATAGAATACCATGTTCCAGTCTGAAATATTTGAATTCTAAATCCAAATATTCACCACCTCGATTTTATTGAAGTGTTTTAAGAGTCTTACCTAATTGCTTCTCAGCCTCAAAGGTTGCCTTGGCTGCTCTTCAGGCCGAGGTTGCTGAGGCCAAAGCCAAGCAGCTAAAGGCTGAGGTCGCTGTTAAGGAGGAGAGAGCGGCCTCACTGTCCTCCATGGAAGGCATGTTGTACCATTGCTGGGAATTTAACCAGAACGACAATTTCTCTTTCATGGCTCCCAAACTATGGGATCTATACCTCGAGAAATTCAAAGCCCGTATCCTACAAGAGCAGTCAGAGACAGGGGATGCTTCCACTGCGAGCAAGTAGGAGATTAAGGAGGTCACGTCCTCAGAACGCCTTGAAGGGGCTTGATGAAGCCTTCTTTACTTTTTTTTTTTTTTGTATGTGTTTATAAACAATTTTCCCTTAGGCTTAGTTTGAGGTTTTTCTCCTCGGGACAAATTGAATTTTAATTCATATATCTAACTTTTAATCTATTTGTCTTTTCCTTGATTATCCCTCATGTTTATGCTTTCTTATACTTGCACATTCGGGATTTTAGGAATCGATCAATAGATCGGGATAGATATTTTGAGTTTGGTTATTTCCAAATTTAATGTGTTGATTTATATCGTACCTGTTATGTGTCAGGCCTTGGACCCGGTTATTTCCGTGGTTTTAAATATTTCAAAATTAGTTCACGTTAGGTTTATTGACATCTCAAACTTTTAGGAAAGTCTAAAATATTCAATTTTTCTAACTTCTAAGTTTTAGGCTTGGTTGTACCCAGGGTTTTAAATAATTTAAACTTAGTTCGCGCTAGGTTTATTGACACCTTTTTCTCTTAAAGAGCCGTCGGATAATCAATTTTACAAGCTTCTAAGTTTTCGACCTGGTTATATCCAGGATATTTTTGTAACTGATTGTATCCAGGATTTTAAGTAATTTACAACCTTGTTCTGATTCACCTCAGGTTATATGCCCCCCAAGTAACCTGAATGTGAAGACTTTCTTGGTTGCTTTTACAAATATTAATACATGAACTAATTTATAAATAACCTTATAAAGGAAAAATATTTAAAACCATACGAACAGGAAGAACTGTATAAAAATCCCCATTATTTAACTAAATGGCTTTTATAACTAAGCCTTACATAGATAGTCAATAATACTATTAATAATATTTCTTTAAGTGCATCGCGTTCTAGGTCCGTGGGACTGCTTCTCCACTAAGCCGAGCTAACTTGAAAGTTCCCTCACGCAAAATTTTCATGATCTGATAGGGGCCTTCCCAGTTCGGACCTAAAGCACCGTCTTTTGGATCCTTGTTTGCCAGAAAGACCCTTCAGAGAACTAGATCGCCCAAACCGAAACTACGTTTGGTAATGTGCAAGCTGTAGTTGTGAATCCTCTTGTTTTTCATCAATCAGGTCAAGAGACACGTTAAGAAACTCATCATTCCGCTCATGGCTGAATGTCCTTAACCTGTGCATGGCTACCTTTGCTTTAATGGGAATGACGGCCTCACTTCCGAAAGTTGGGGAGAAAGGAGTGTGCTTTGTGGAGGTCCTGTGGGAAGTTCGGTATGCCCAGAGTACCTGTGGGAGCTGCTCGGGCCATACCCCTTTGGCCTCATCTAACCTTTTCTTGAGGCTCGCCTTTAGGGTCTTATTCACAGCTTCGACCTGTCCATTGGCCTGTGGATATGCAACCTTTTCTTGAGATGATGCAAGGGCAGCCTTGGCATTGTGCTTGCCTTTTTGAGTAGTTGCAAGGGCAGTTTTGGCAGTTCGCTCGCCTTCTTGAGCAGCGGCCAGGGCGGTCTTGGCAGCCTGGAGCTCATCATTCCTAGCCCTGGCCCAGGCTATATTGCGGTGCTGAGCCAGGACTGACTGCAAAAATAAAGAGACAAGTTAGACGCATACTGGGGCAATATAAAAAAGAAGAAGAAAAAAGAACGATATCTTACTGTGAGGGTCATCCCCAAGGTGGACTCCAGGACGTTCTCTGGGCTCCTCTCTTCTATCGTCTTCAGATCCCTCGGGTTGGCTTTATATATGTGCTCCACCACATGGTTCACCGAAAGGTATCAGGGATCTTCTCCAGATCCTAAGGATTGACTGGGATGCGCACAATAGTGATGGGGACAATTGGAGCTGGGGGGTCAGCTTGTATAACTTGATCCCGAGCAGGAGCAGGTGGAAGTCGAGGAGGAAGTGGAGGAGGAACCCTTTTCTCCGTCACGATGGAAGTCGGAGCTGCTGAGCCCGTACCTTTCCCCTTAGCAGGAGATTTGGAGGTATTTCCAGCCATAGGAGGCATTTTTTATTGTGTACCGGGGCTTCTTTATGACATGACTCGAGCTGGTTTTTCCCTCCTAGAAAGTTGTGTGAAGGTCGGGAGCTCATGGTCGTTCCATCTCTTCGCCTGAAAAGAATAAGAAGGGAGTTAATACACAAGTAAAGTCATAAATTTACATAAGAGAAATAAATGAAAGTCTTACCCTCCAGGCTAAGGGAGGAGTCTATTATTACGACCTCCGACCTTGGGACAACTGGAGGAGATGGGTAGTCTAAGTCTACAATTTCTTGGATTATAGGAGGATCAGGCTCAAGTTTTACCTCGGGGCTATACTCGTCTACATATTACCTAAATCTAGGGGCAAAGGCACCCTGGAGCAAAGAAGGCCACGACCTACGATTGGTCCCATATTCCTCAAAAATGGCTGACCTAAAAGTTGAGGTGTTGTCTACAACAACAGTACCCTTAGGATAACCCATATCATGGTGCAACACTAGATGGTCTACGCACCGGAGCAGGGTTATGTTACAATCTGGATTGCTAGGGTGGCAATGGACTAAATCTAACTAGCCTAAAATCGGCAACAACCCAATCTAATTCCCTATAAGGGTATGGGTTACCTTGGCCGGAGGGGTCGGCTGTTGCCCCCGATGCAGCTCGTAATAGGTCAGGGCCCCGAGCAGCCTTGGGGATCCGCCTCTTCTGCATAAGAGGGACCTCGTCTTCTTCTTGTTCCTCCCCTTCAGCAGCCTTAGGGTTTTCTTCTTGGGGAGGCGGGAGCTCGTGGACTACCGGAAGGGTAGCCCGTGTCCTTCTTAAGGCCAAAGTCTGGCCTTCACCGATCAATTGGCACGCTAGCATCGTGACTTCAGTCACGAGCTGGTGGTAATCCTTCTCGCGGGCCAGAAGCCCAGATAATGTGTCATACTGACCCTTGAGGGTCACAGACTTCTTCGTCCTCGCGAATATGGCTGCACAAAAAATGGTAAACTCAATTAGCATAAATACAAAGAGTATGTCTATTAAAAAGAGAGAATGATTTCGCGAGCAGAGAAAGGGAAGAAGACTTATGAGGACGGTTGAAGTATCGATGCTCGCAGTTGCGGAACCCATTCGACATAAAGAATTGATCCTTGTAGTCGTTGGGGTGGTTGGGGAGCTCAATAACTGAGGCTGAGTTCGGGAATCTAGTGAGGTAGTAGAACTCGTCACCTCGCCCTCTTTGCTCTGGGTTGGCCTTAAGACAGAAGAAGTAGAGGATATCCACCGGAGTAGGGACCTCCCACTAATGTTTTAAAAAGAGGTATTTCAGCCTCGCCAGAAATCGGTATGAGTTTGGGGGGAACTAAAATGGTGCCAACTTCACGTAGTTGAGGAAGTCAGCAAAATATTTGTCAAGGCGAAGGAAGGCCCCCGCCTATAAGTGCTCGTCACTCCAGGCCACGAAGTCATCCTGGAGGGGTGCGCAGCTTCATTCCCCTTCGAACAGAGGTCGGGCAATGAGGATGTTGGACCCGACCTCTATATTGTGGCTCAACATTATTTTATTGACCCTTCCTTGGGTCGTGATCTTGGAGACGATCGTCGCTACCTCAAAGAATGCATTAAGATCAATCACGATATCCTTCTCCACCATAGGGACGAAATGAGGAAAAGGAGATTCGGAGGTGATCTCTTTTCCCTTGTTGGTTTGGTGAGACGACGAGCCAGGTGCATTTTTCTTGGGTACGTTCTTCTAGGGTATGCTCTTCTTGGGTGCCATTAGATCGCCTAACGAACAAGAATGACGAGTCACTTAGTAGGCGACCTAAGATTTTGTATAGGTTGTGACATGTATATACGGGGGAGAATGATATCTATTATATACAAGCTGAGTTGGACTCAGCCCGTTGCGTGATCCCACGCGCTACCCTACGCTACGCGCCTCAGTTTCCCAACAGATCCCTGACGTTTAGGGATCCGTGTGTTAGAAAATCTGGCCACTACTGTCCTTGGGGGCGGTTTAGAAAAAAAACCACCCAAGAAACGTGTTCTCTAAGCAATCTGATTTTTGAACCCTAACCTTTCATCTTTTATAACCCACATGGATATTTCTTAAAATTTTCCATAAATTACCCAAATCTACCCAGAAAATACCCAACTTCATGAATGTCATAGTTTTAAAAGATATTCTAAACCTTCTCAGTAAACCTAACGTTGAAACCTATATGCCAAAAACATCGAGAAAGCACCCTAATATCCACTACGGCAAAGCATGGATGAACATGGTAAATAAAAGGAAAAAATCAGTAAAGAAAGAGTTTATTTGAAACAATAATACTTACAGTGTGTTCGTCGGTTGAAGAAGTATGTTTTGTAAAGCCTGGGAGACTCACTCCTGAGTAATCAGACAATTGGGTTTCGCAAAGATTTTGAAACGAAAGATTTTTGGTTTTCTTTTCTCTGAGAAAGAAGAGGGGCTTGAAAGCACATAAGAGAGAATATAGAGGAAGTTTTCGAATAAAAGGTGATGAACTGTGGAAATTGTCTACCCTATTTATACGTAAACGACATAAATCAATTTGAGCCATCCGATTAGGTCAATGCAAGATCCAAGGGCTGTGTTTCAAAGGACAAAACGACAGCAAAAAGTTGACAAGACAATTATTGCAGTCCTCAAAACCCGAACAGATGCCAATTGTAGTGTTCCACGTGTCCAGTACTCAAGTAGTGGGCAAGCATGGTTTATTGCTATAGAAGTCTGAGAGTCCCTACTGTGTAGGTCAAAAGATGACGTCATAAACCACGAGCAGGGGACTTGGGGGGCAAATGCGTATCCTAATTTCAGCACAGGTCTTTCCCTCAAATCGTATGCAGCTGGCAAATAAATGCATGGAAGAAATAGCCAAGGAGTCCATGTACGTTCCATATAGACAACACGATTTTCATTATGCTTGTATGAGCTAGGGATGCATAAATTGATAAGCGTGAGCTAATAGTATTTATAAGGCATGACCTCCATGATACGAGCTCGGCGGTGTGTTCAGCTAGGGGTGAATTGAACATATGGCATGTCTGCAGATCCCCGAAGACCCAGATACTTTATACGATCATTTATGGCTAGCGTGTGATAGTTAATGCCCCAGATATTAGGAGTCTATTTAATTCATGATCAGATAATATCCTTGTATAAATGGTAATATTCCATAAGAAATGTAATAAATACGCAAATTCGTGATTGACTCATAGGGTTACCCAAACCTGTCCAAGGAATTTCTCTATAAATACTAAGAATGTTGGACAGAAAAGAGGACGATTATTCTGTAATACCAAAACTCTGTCAAAATAGAGAGAGAAAAAGCAGTAATAACATAGACTCGTGGACTAGGTGGATTTTAACCACTGAACCCATAAAAAGACTAGTGTTCTTGAAAGTTATTTTCTTACTTCGGTTTACCATTAAGCACTAATTCAACCTTGTTATTTTCTTAATTCATTGTTGGCGAAAAACTGCGTCAACAACTTCCATTCATGTGTTTACTAAATTAATGAATGAGAAAGATAAGTGGGGTAAGGGAAAAAAGAATGAGAATACTTCTTCCCCCAAATACCAAGGGAATCCCATTACCCTCCATGGCTTCTATTCCTTTTTATTTAATTTTTTAAAGCTAAAAATAAAAAAGGCAATCATGTCCTTCCAAAATCCATCTCACCAAAATGCTACATTATTTTTTTTAAATTAAAAAAATGATAATATAGTCAATTTAACAATCTGATTCCGTTTCCCAATTATGTAAACAGGATAAAATAATTATAATTCCCTTTCAAGTCAGATTTATTAAACAACATAATACAAATAATGATTATGATTCTTTTATATTTTATTCTCATTTATTTCTCTATTGATTTTCTCTGATTATGATTATAGATTAGCAAACGTGCCATATGTGTTTTATTTAGTTAGGATGTTATTTTTTCCCCATCTCTCATTCTCTTATATCAATATTTTATTGATTCAAAGAATGATTTATACATAATGAGATACAAATTTGTATATTTAATGGTTTACAAACTTTGATTTAACAAAAAGAAAATTTGAATAAGTTTTGTTTGTTTTTTTATAAGATTTTTTTTTAAAAAAAGAAATAGATTTATGAAACATCATAAAAATTAGAACTTTCTCTCTTTTAAAAAATGACTCCACCTTCTAAAGTTCAATTAAATATTAATCCATCTTTTCTGAGTAAAATAATGTTAGAAATTTGGTGGTCATCCCTTAGGGGCTAGGCTTCGTTGGTGTGCGACTGCTTTCTCTGATTCTCCCGACGACGATGGGTATGGCAACTTTTGTTATTTCTAATAGTTAACAATGATGCAACGATGTTATAGTTAACTTTGTTCTTTCTTTGTGAGGTTGTTTCCCAATAAAGTTTTTTTTTTCTCTGAAAGAATAAAACACTAGGAAAAAAAGTAGTTACCACATTAGGGGCACCTCCCATAAAGATAGAGAGCCAAAAACTCCATTCTTATTTGCACACTTTGCCACATAATGAGTAGCAAAATAAAGAGTATTTGGAATCCAATTGACAACAACAGGCACTAATTTAACTTGTCTAGTAAACGAAAAAAAAAAAAACAAAGGAGCAATGCTTCAGTTAGGACATTTTTTTTCAAGAATTAGAGCCAGCTTTTTACAATCTGTGAAACAAATCATTATCGACCAATTTTCTTCAGTAGATAGTTGGACTGCAGCTAGGACCGCCAAAGTTTCAAACTCAAGAACTGATGATGCATTACATTTTGCAATGAGGATGGTTGATAATCCTCCATTCCCATCTCTCTCGATGGTCACAGTAGTCCCTTCACCATCTTTGATTGTTGCATCAGTGAACAAGTTCATATATCCATGCCTAGGCATAAGCAACTCAGGGGTCTGACATACTTGTTCATGGGTTGTCCATGCCTTTAAGACAATTTTCCTTCAAAAGGGCCTGGACTGTACCATTGATGATGCATAAAATAATGGTAGGTTCTGCCTCACCTCCTTTACAGTACCAGTCATTTTGCGCCTTCCACACCAGTTCACACAAAGTGGCAGCAAAGAGTCTAAATTCTTGTTTCATTGATGAATCTACTGCTTTGATCATAAGTGGGTCTAGTCTCCATTCGACCATCTTAATACCACTATCAAACTACATATTCTCTGATCTAATATTCCATTTAGAACCAAACCAGACCGATTTTGCCAAGGGGCAACTAAAGAAGAGATGGAAGATGCTATCTGGGCCTAAGTTACATATACAACAACATGATCATCCTCCCAAAACTTGGCCTGTTCTTGAGTAAGTTGGCAGCATATCGCGAACCATTTTCCAAAGGAAGAGACGAGCTCTTTTTGGGATTGGGCATTTCCAAATTTTCTTCCATAGGATTTTTGCATTATCAAATCTATGCTTATTCAATGCCCAGGAGGCACCCATAACCGAAAAGTTTCCAACTTTGGAAGACTTCCAGATGAGCTTGTCACAAACATGGATGGGAAGTGTTGAAATTGAAGTAGTCTTGTTAGTCCACGGGGTTACAAATGTGTTCTGGAGAGCTTCATCATTTCACAATCCATCTTGGTTCATTAGACTCCAAACTTTCTGCTAGTTACATCTAACATGAGGCTTGAAATAGCTCATAATCTCATCACAATTTTCCCAAGGAATCCAGGGAGCAGTCCACATTGTAACGTCCCAAATTCCCTAATGTGGCTTAGTGCCTTGATTAGGGGACCAAGAGGGAAATAATTGGTTTATTATGTTATTATGTGATTATATGCATGATTACGTGAGTTATATTATTATATGACTGAATTGGCATGCAGGTGGGCCTATTTCTTATTAGAAGGGCATATTCGTAATTTTGGCCCGTTGAGGGCATATTTGTATATTTGTGTGCATATATGTGATATATGTGTGAGACCACATTATTATGTGAATATATTTGAGATACTTGGCATGAGGTGATCCTAGGAAGCAAGTTAGCAGTTTAGTCATAACGGGGTCAAATATCAGGTTCGGGGTGAGCCTAGGGGTAATTTGGTACTTAGTACATTACCGAGATTGAGAGGGTGATGGAAAATTATTTGGTAATTATTTTAGAATATTAGAAGTAACGGGAATTGTGAGACGTTAATTATGATTAACGTGGCAATCGGTTAGTGACAAGTTTTCCTTTGAGGCATAGGAAGGCAAGACAAAAGGGTAAGGGGCATTTATGTCATTTGGGAGGCAAAACTAATGGCTAGGCCAGCTTCTCCCTTGGCTGAAGGATAACTACAGAACACTCTACCTTTTTCTCTCTTCCTCTCGATTGTGTCTTTTCCTCTCTCAATTTTTCTCTCAATTGGGCTTGGGATTTTGAGGCTAAAGTTTGGGGATTCAAAGCTTGAGGTTAGGTGATTGTAGCAGCTAAGAGGAGTGTGATTCACAGCTGAGGTAAAAGTTTTTAAACTCCATTTTTGGTTGGTATTTTGCTATGGTTTTGGTTGTTCTTAAGATTGGAAGTTTAAGGTTGTGAATTGGGTTTTTGGTAGTGTTTTGAATGTGTTAAAGCTTGGGTTTTGTTGCTGGGATTGTGGTGTGATATTTGGGGTTGTTTGGTTTTAATTTGTGGTGAGATTTGGGCTGAGGAGAACAGGGATGGCTGGGTTTGCAGGGTCGCATCGCAGCACTGTTCTTGGGTGTCGTGGCCCATGCGAACCACAGAGCCTAGGTGGGGGTTATGTCATGATGGCACGCCGCAACCCTTAAGCGCAAGTCGCGACCCGCCCCTAGACCCATATAGAGGGCTTTCTGTCTGGGAGGCAAGCTGCGGCGCTTAAGGGCAGGTCGCGGCCCGCCTAGCCATTTTTGGTGACTTTAGGTTTTAATGACGAGATGGGAATTCAAACCTTAAGGCTCAGGATCGAGTCTACTACCCGGTTTGGTAGAATTCGAGGTCCCGGAGGCTAGGACTTGGTCCGGAAGCCTTTATTTGCTTGTTATTGACGGGATTCTATATTTGGTTAAGACTAGGTTACCGCTAAGGGCTCAAGATCAGGATCATGCTCGAGGTTCATTCTTAATTTATTTTACACTCGGACCCGAGGTAAGAAAATTGCACCTATTATGTGACATACATGATTAGGGCTTGGCCTGAATGTTGGATATAGTTTTGATTGGGCATTGGCCCCTGTAAATGCGCATGATTATAATTATGCCTGTGAATGATTGATTATAGCATGTTGAAAGCTTGTATATGGATATTTGTAATAGGATGAATGCATGTTAGCATTATATACTTGAGAAAAGCATTGACTTATCAGTTAAGGACGACAATAGCGCTGGTCGTAAAGCATTGACTTATGAGTCAAGGGCAACAATAGCGCGCTGAGCGCTGGTCGATATGATTAGACCTAATCAGGAGCGCATCATATGCTTGTCTGACCCAATGGTTGTGGAAAACTAAAGCGCCAAGTACGCTAGGCCAGCTCCAAGGCTGGTTATACAGAGGATAGGGCAATGGGCCCTGGGGTGACTTATTAGTCCCAGATGCTAGGGTGATGAGCCCCTGTGCGACTTATTAGTCATGTACTTGGGAAATGAGCCCCGATATGAATTAGCTAATCATTTATTTAGGGCACTTGGCCCCATATGACAATGTGGTCATTTATATGAATGGTATGCATGCATGAGTAGGGTTATTACTGCTGGGCATGTTTATTATGATTTAGAAACATGTTAATCGCTGCTTATGATCATGTTAAAATTTTCTTGCTGGGCCTTGGCTCACGGGTGCTACATGGTGCAGGTAAAGGGAAAGGAAAGCTAGACCAGCCATTAGGTGGAGAGCTTAGGTGGCGACGTGTACATATGTGGCTGATTGACCACCACAACCAAGGTTTCTTAGAGGAACTAGGGTTAAACCCTATTTTTGTCGCTTAAGTTGACAAATTGTAACTTTTGAGTTGTAATGACCATTTTGGAACTGTGAACAACTTTGTAAACGTTTATTATGGGATCCCATGTAACGCCCTACTTCCTTAGAGTCGTTACTAAGTGAGTTTAAAACATGCAATCAACTCGCTGATTGAGGTTTTAGGTTAAAAGTGTAGCTAAACTGTAATAAAAATCATATAATTTGAAAATGTAACCATTCATTGAAATTATAAAGCGTTATACATTTGGGATCCCAAAATACTGTTTAGAAATAATTACAACTCAAAATATGATTAAAGTCGACTAAACGACAAAATTAGGTTTAATACATATCATCTCCCAAAAATACCCCTGGCAGTGGCAGCCAGGCAGGCCGAACATGTACACGTGGCTTCACGCTCTTCGTACTCATGGTTGATCGACCTTTCCCTTGCCCTTACCTACACCATAGAGCACCCGTGAGCCGAAGCTCAGCAAGAAAACTCCACACAAGCAATCAACATATGCATAACTATCAATCAGCATATAAAAAAGTTGACAACAGGCTAAACACATAACGACCATGCCGTCCCAAGAACTTTACCAGGCCCTGGGTTCGCGATCTACAGCGTGAGGATGTCCCAGGCATCCGATAGGGGTCTCACCCTGGCAACTTGCACTCCGCATGCTTATTGCTGCTCCCAGCCCCTTACTGTACTCGGCCTTGCTGTTCTCGACCTTCGCCATTCCCGGCCCTTGCTGTTCTCGGCCTTCACCGTTCTCGGCCCTTGCCGTACATTTATAGATATGCAACACATAACATAAACTTAACAAATACTTAAGCAAATACAAACATAATTAATAGGGCGACACCCTGCAACACAATCACATAGGGTTGTACCCTGCAATACAAACTGTAGGGCCACGCTCTGCACTACGGGTACAACAGTTTTCTTACCTGTGTCCTAAGCTTTCCGAGCACCGATATCCCGAGCATAGTTCCTTAGTCTGAGCCTCGTTGAAAACCTAGTCACAACGTATCAACAATATCCATCCATCAAATTCTAATCCATTAAATAACTTTGGGTTATAATTCTAAGCTCTGGGTCCTTGAATTTTATCAATCTGGGTGATAAAATCCATCATGAGCCTTAACTTTTGGATTCCCAAGCCTAAAACCTTCTCCGGGTCCAAAAACCCACTAAGTGCCCTTGTGTTGCAACCCACCTCAACCAGAAACCCAGCCCCCCATTTTAGCCTATGCGCGCCGTGGCCCAACCTATAGGGTGCCGCGGCCCACCCCTCTTCCTGGCCTCCAAACCGTTCTAGAGGGTCACGACTCACCAAGAACAATGTCACGACCCGACCCTTCGAACCCAGAAAAATCCCCCATTTCACAACTAAAACCAAGCCAATTTACCCCAAAATCAATCTAACAACTCAATTAATCACCACATAAGTTCTAGAATAGTCCCAGCAACACAACCTAACAAAAAGCTAGCTTAAAAACCCCATAAAATCCCAAATTTAATCTTCAACTTCAAAGACTCAAGAAAGCTAAAAACTCAGCCAATAATTATAGAATCTAATGGCTAAAATCACAGTTCAAAGCTTACCTTAACCTCTGCTTGAATCCACAAGTTGAAACTGAGCTAATCCCCAAGTTTAAAGCCCAAATTCCTTGCTTAATCTTCAATGTTTCCCTTGGCAAGGTTTAGAGAAAATAAGATAGAGATAAAAGGGTGTTTGGGTCGGTTTACCAAGTTTTGAGTGTTTCCTAAGTTTTGTTTTACTTATCCTAGGTCATTTAAGTTACCTCCAAGGCTCTAGGTACCAAAAACGTCCCTGAGGGCAAAATGGTAAATCTCCCTGATATTCCCTCCTAAACGTCCTAACTTCAAATATATCTCCAATTATTTATTTTCATAACCCGATAAATTGTCTAATGCCCGAAATACCCCTCGACTCGCCCCGAGTCGGGTTTTAGGTCCCGTTGTGACTTCCTAGCTAAACCGCTCCCTAGGACTGTCTTGGATCGTGCATCTCAAATATATTACCACTCGCACATGGTAAAGATCACAATATTCACAAGTATTGCATTTATGCCCTCAACGGGCTAAAATTACAAACATGCCCCTAATAACCAAATGGGGCCCACATGCATATTTAATTCACCTAAACATGCATCTCTAATCACATACTCATTAAATTCACATATTTAAATAATAAATCACTTATTACCCTCCAGGCACGCTAATCAAGGCTCTAAGCCCTATTAGCAAATTTGAGACGCTACATCCCATGTACAGTTTAATGTTTTAATTAAATATCCATTCCTTTTAACCGAAATTTTTAACCCTGGACCAGTAGTCACACTTAGATGAACATTTATGGCCTAATGACTCGTTTAGCGAGTTAAGCACTATTTAAAATACACAGTGTAATGGTCTTGGCTAACCAGGGCGCTACAACATCCTCCTCACATCCTAAACCGAGCTTAGCTACACAAAGCACTTAGCTTCCATGACCTTCTTAGCCTGCCAAATTCCTTTAACTACAAGAGAAGCATCCTTGGGTAGAGATGTACCCCAAAAGCTAGATTTCACAATGCATCTGTTCTGAATAATATCAACCCAAAGTGAGGTTTCTTCAGAGGCTATTTTCCAACACAACTTGGCCATAAAAATGATATGATTTGTAAAGTGACGAACTCATATTATTCCACACGAGAGTTGATACATATTTAAAGACAATAGCTAAAACTAATTGTCCCATTCTAAAGACAAAATATATAGAATAAATGATAAAGCTAATTGTCTTATTTTAAAGGCATGGAAATATACAGAGTAAACCAATTGAGAAATATTCAAAAAAAAAATATGAATAATATAGTTACATAAAGAAGTCGTGATTTGTGGAATATATTACACTATTACACCCCCTCAAGATGGACCACGAGAGATAATTCCAATCTTGCATTTTAAAACCTGAAATCGTTGCTTTGGTAGGGCCTTAGTCAAAGCATCTGCTAACTGATCTGCAGTAGGAACATGAGCAACCCGTAAAGTGCCTTACTGAACTTGATCACGTATAAAGTGAAAATCAATAGCCACATGTTTCATTCGTGAATGGAACACCAGATTGGAACATAATTGAGTGGCGCCAGCATGATCACAGTAAATGGTTGGGGAAGTGGAAACAAGGATATGTAAATCAGATAACAAAGAACAAATCCAGTTTAATTCAGCAGCAGTATTTGCAACAGACCGATATTTGACTTCAGTTGATGAACGTACCACAGTTCGTTGCTTTTTGGAGCTCCAAGAGATGGGATTTTTACCAAGATATACAATATAGGCATCGGTAGAAGTGAAGTCATCTTTGTTGCCACCCCAGGCAGCATTAGCAAATGTATGGAGAGTGATAAGAGAGTGGTGATGTATCTAGAAACCATCATGGACTATTCCATGTAAATAGCACAACAATCTTTTAACACAAATCCAGTGTTCTATTGTAGGTTTATGCATGTACTGTGAGAGCCAATTTACCACGAATGCTATGTCAGGCCTTGTAAATATAAGGTATTGAAGACTACCCACAATTGCCCCATATTCAGATGGATCTGATAAAGCACTACCAACACATAAATTAAGAGTTTGATGGACAGACAAGGGAGTTTGAACTAGTTTGGCATCTAACATGTTAGTTTTATCAAGTAACTCCAAAATATATCGTCGTTGAGAGAGAAGCAACCCCTTTGTGTTTGACACAACCTCAATCATTGATCATAAGCATATGGTTACCGGTAATTATTAAATCATCAACATAGACTATGAGATAAAGGATATAATGACCATTTTTTAAAACAAAAAGGGAAGTATCAACATGAGAGTTTTTTAAACCAATTTGAAGAAGAAAATTTCTTAGTTCTTAATACCATGCCCTTGGTGCTTATTTTTAAACCATAGGTTGCTTTTTGAAGATGACACACATGCTATGGTTTATCTTTGTCAATAAAACCTCAAGGTTGGCTCATGTAGACATCTTTGTAGAGATGACCTTGTAAGAAGGCATTGTTTACATCTAGTTGTCGCAGTGGCCATCCATTGCTGATAGCAATAGTAAGGACAAGGCATACAGTTGTTGGTTTGACCACCGGACTGAACGTGCCATTATAATCGATGCCTGGCCATTGATGAAAATCATTGGCTACTAAGCGAATTGTACCTGTCCACAAAACCATCAGATTTTCTTTTAGTGCGAAAAACCCATTTACACCCAACAAGATTTTTTTTATTGTTTGGTTAAACCAATTCCCACGTACCATTCGGAACCAGAGCATTAAATTCGTTGGACATGGCCGTACGCCATTTTGGATCTTTTAGAGCTTGTGTTCTGGTAACTGGTTCAAGATCTTTAGGTTCTGTGTATTGGGTAAGAAGATTCATTTTCCGAACTGGCTTATGAATATTATCCTTTGGTCTTGTAGTCATATGGTGAGAGGTGGTTGGTATTGGTGGTGGGTTATTGTTGGTTGGTGGATTAGCACAATGGGAATGATGGGAGGCTTTAACTCTAGATGTAATATTGAGTGGCAGATTATTGGGGACTGACAAGGTTGGAGTAGATATTTGTATTGGTGAAGGAATCCAGGTGGTGATGGCATTTGACATGGGCTGAGACTCTTGAAAGGACATATGTTTAAATGGAAATACAGTTTCAACAAATCTCACATTTCTAGACACATACACTTTCAAAGATTTTATATGCACTTTGTGATAAGGAGTATCCAATAAAAACACATGGTTTTGAATTTGACTCTAATTAATTGGTTGTGTATGGCTTAAGTCATGGATAACATAAACACCCATTTTTTTTTTTTAATTTTGCATAGTTTGGGGTTGTATGATATTTTTCTCATAAGGTGATGACATATTAAGTGTTTGGGTAGGCATTCTATTGATTAAATAAACTCCAGTGGAAAAGGCATATGACCAATATGTCATAGGAAGAGAAGCATGCGGCAATAAGGCTAGACCAGTTTCAACTATATGAAGATGCCTACGTTCAGACAGACAATTATGTTCAGATGTATGTGGGGGTGTGGTGAGGTGTGAAATGCCATTAGTTGAATTTTTTTTGGACAAAGACATATATTCACCCCCATTATTAGAGTATAAGGTTTTAATGGTTTGACTAAAATGGTTCTCAACAATTTCCTTGAACCGAATAAATACTTCTTTGACATCAGACTTCTTTTTCAAAGGATAAAGCCATATGTATTTGGTGTATTGAACCACAAAAATAACATAATATTTAAAACCTTCAATTGAAAATATTGGTGAGGTCCATACATCTGAATATAAAATTTTCAATAGATGTGAAGAGGTGATTGTTGAAGATAAAAATGGCAATTTGTGGCTTTTATTGCAAAGACATGCACTACATGAAACAGTAGAAGAAAATGATGATGAAAAACATAAATTATTTTTGGAAACAATATGCTTGAGAATAGAAAAGGATGGGTGGCCAAGCCTATGATGCCAATCAAAAGAAGAAGCTTTAACTACAGAAAAGGCAAGGATTAGACTGGTTTTGGGCCACTCATGTACCCCATCTTTAGTTTTTCTTGTCAGCAAAATTTTCCCTGTGTGTAGTGTAAGGAAACTTATACAAGATCTTTATTTATTTTCATGTAGATCTAATATTAAACAAATTACTATGAGATAACCTAGAACATATTTCTAAAATTAAATTCAAAGAGAAATAATGATAAAAATACTTACATTATACGCAGCGGAATGAATGAGTCATTCCTTCAATTTCTCTAACCCTTGTATCCTTTCTGTTGCAAAGTATTACCAAGACACTGAACCGTTCTTCAATTTTATTCAAAGTCTTCCAAAGTATCCTTGGAATCACCTAGACTAGAGTGAGCAATTATCAACACATGATTTAGATACAGAGAGAAGAAGAGAAAAGAACAATAAGGCTTAGAAAAAGACTTATGTTTAGAGAGAATCTAAAACCTATCAGAAAATCAGTGTATGTCATCTGATTTCAACTCTCAGTTAACATTCCTTTTATAGACTCATTTAGGTCATTTATTTAATTAAAAAATCAATAAAATAATATCCAATTAATAGCCCTAGGTTGAAATTATCATGGGCTTTAGGCCTGTGAAATTTCTCATTTGATTATAAGCTCGTTGGACTTAAAATCAAGGCTTATATTATTTTCTATTGATTTAATTAATTAAATAATTATTTAAATCATTTATCAAATTAATTATTTATAATTTGAACCTTGATTTAAACTTATTTATTAATTTAGCTACCAATTTATCTTAATTAATAAATTTGCCATAATTTCTCTTTTCTTCTCTAAATTACATAACTCTGTGAAACTATCCAAAATTAACCTGGTCAACTTTGATAATTCTAATTGATAATTAAATCAATTAATTGAGACTATCTAGATGATTTTATCCAAGGTACAGTGGGGACCATGGGCCTATGAAATCAAGCTCCAATAAGTTATTATAAATCTAACAAAGAAATTTACTAACTTATTAATTCCTAGTGACTCCACTAAAGACTCGGAATTGCACTCTTGAATTCATAGAATGCTCTATAAGAAATATAGATACGTTATTAATTATCTATTGTTGCAACCATAATTGTCACTCAATCCTCTATAGACGGTCTACAATGAGATGGGACTAAAATACAGTTTTACCCCTCATTGTATTTTACCCTTAAAACACTTAGTTCCTTGTAAATGATATTTCAGTAACCAATATTAATTACTGAAATGAGATCTCTATCATTTAACACCTTGAACCAAACTAAAAGGAAACCATCATTTCACTTCTTCATCAGAAGCTATAGATGTTGTAATGACCCTAATATTTATAAGACCTTGGACCATTAAAACTACTAGACATAGCTACTATTATTTTGATACAAACATAGGAAATAACATAACTTTATTGAAAACCCCAAAATAAATATTGTATCAATAACATAAAAGTATAAAATAAAATGTGATATGGTATGGGATCCCATTGTTTATAAAACATAAAACATAAACTTTGATTCAATTGTTTAAATACTATTTGCGGAATTACAAAAGAAATATAATTCAAAAGACTAAATGACGTCATCCCCGATTGACACACAGTCCATTCATTCCATTCATCATAAACACACAAGCCAAGCTGCCAAGAATCCTTCCGCCTTCCATAATCATTTTCCTGCATCACACTAAAAAAATAAAGGAGTGAGCCTAATGCCAAGCAAAGAAAATCTACTAACACATAAATCATAAGCATAAAACTATATCATAAACATATACTAGAAAACATATGATTATAAAAAAACATATATCATATAGGACTACAATGGCCATCATACTTCTTGGGGCTTATTAGCTAAGCAAGTCATAGGCCCATAAATTTGTGGGGCTTGCTAGCTAAGCAAGTCATATGCCCATAAATTCTTGGGGCTTGCTAGTTAAACAAGTCATATGCCCAAGGACTATAAAACATATTCTTGGGGCTTGTTATCTAAACAAGTCATATTCCCAAGGACTATAAAACATATAACATAACATATATCATATCATAGCATAAAACATATCATAACATATAAACACATATATCTAGCCTATTTTCCTTACCAAAAGCTGGGATATTTGGGAATAAGAACGGGATTAGAACACTCCTATAAACCAACAATAAAAAATGATGAGAATCTAAAGAAAAAGAGACACTAAACCATCCAAGAAGAAACTTACCAAGAAGAACCTTAAGTTTCAAGAACTTAAATACCTAATCAAGAATCATAAACAAGAGTTAGGCTTTGAATAAAAGAAAACTAAAGAAAACTATAGAACCATACAGAATTGAACTTAGGAATAAGATACCTTGAATAATCTTATGGATTGATCTAAACCTCAATACTGAAATCACACTTTATCTTACTTCCCAACTGTTTATAAAAGCTTAGAATGATAAAGCTTTTATCCCAAAACCCAAGTGTATCTCTCTACAGTAACCCTAGCACCTTGGAGGCTCTGATCAAATGCTTGAAGAATGAAGAAAATGGTTGAGTACTAGGTCCTATTTATAGAGTTCAAGGAGTGAAACTAACCCCTTTTAATTTGAATAAATAAATGAATATAAAATGAAAAAGATTTGAATTTTCATTAAACTGATGTCCAAAAATTGGTAAAAATCGTTCAAAGGCAGGTCTAAGTGGTTAAGGGTAATTTTCAAAATTAAAAACCAAACTATCAAAACAAAAAAAACCATCTTGGAGCCGATATATCGCCCCCCATAGGCAATATATCGCCTCCCCCTATATTCCCGAGCCCCGTTCGATCGTTCGTGCAAAGTCGACGTATTTTCCGTATCTTTCGTAGGCGATATATCAACCCCTATAGCTGCGATATATCGGCATAAGTTGATATATCAAACACGTAATTGCACTTTTTCAGGATATTTTGAATTGAGTAAACAGCTTTGACAGAGTCATAATACGATCCTAACAGTTTCAGGAAGGTTCTAGAGCTTCTTGATATTTCTTTTTAATTAAAAATATTCATAAAAAAAATACTTAATTCTTTAATAATCATGATTATGACAAGTTTCATGCTCTTATTGGCTCTATCTAAACCTTAGGTTATAATAAATATATATTTATGACCAGCAATAATAATCAAACCTTATGTTATAATTAATATTCTTAAACTATAGGTTAAACTTATAAAATCCACAACTATTGCTATGAGTTTCCAACTAAGTCCTGACTTGAACCAAAATTCACGGTAACTAGGTTAAACTTATAAAATCCACAACTGTTGCTATGAGTTTCCAACTAAGTCCCGACTTGAACCAAAATCCACGATAACTAACATACTACTACTACTACTACTACTACTACTACTACTACTACTACTACTACTACTACTACTACTACTACTACTACTACTACTACTACTACTACTACTACTACTACTACTACTACTACTACTACTACTACTACTACTACTACTACTACTACTACTACTACTACTACTACTACTACTACTACTACTACTACTACTACTACTACTACTACTACTACTACTACTACTACTACTACTACTACTACTACTACTACTACTACTACTACTACTACTACTACTACTACTACTACTACTACTACTACTACTACTACTACAGATGTTCATAACTATGATTAGCACTCCCACTCAATTATATTACCAATTGCCCAAGATGTATGTATGGGCGATTAGCACTCCCACTCAATTATATTACCAAGTGCCCAAGATGTATGTATGGGCTAGTCCGTAGGGTAAGCTGGTAACGAACAAGTCAAAGAACTCAAATAATACAATAAGTTGGAATACTAACCACTTAGAATTGAGATTGAATTGACCTATGGTCAACTATATGATATGACTAGAATAGATAATAACGGTGGGTTTACTTATCCTATCAACTGTCAATATCGGTCCAGTCTGATGTAACAAATACATCCGATCTTATCTACTTTGCTAATGTTCTAGAAAGAACATAACACTCAATGTGTAAGTAGATCATATCGTATATTGGCAAGTCAGTGTAAATCCTGTGCACTGACTAATCTTAGGACTAACTTATTTTGAACATTTAATTATATTTATATTCCATTGTGATTACGTCATGTGGGATTTAATAGAAGTTTATATTAAACAAATAATCATGAAAATAAAACATGTGAGCAAAGTGATTGACCAAGTCGAAAAATGATTTCTATTCTTTTATTGATAATAAATGAGATTACAAAGAAATTGGGCTTTAATTAGGGCATAAAAACATAACAAACTCCCACTTGCACTAATTGAAACTAATGCCTTAATTCTACTAATGTCATTTCCTTGATATGCTTATCAAATGCAGCTTCTGGTAGTGTCTTTGTAAACAGATCTGCAAGATTGTCTTCATATGCAATCTTCATAACCTTCACATCTCCCCTGGCCACATATTCTTGAATAATGTGATACTTACTTTCTATATGCTTACTCCTCTTGTGACTACGAGGTTCTTTCGAGTTGGCTATCACTCATGTATTGTCATAAAACAACACATGTGGTTTATCCATTTCTGGAATAACACCAAGATCCGAATAGAACTTCTTTAGCCAAACTATTTCCTTAGCTGCTTCTAGCGCGGCTATGTACTCAATCGCCATGGTGGAATCTGAGATTGCAGATTGCTTTACGCTTCTCCATATCACAACTCCACCCCCAAGAGTAAACACCATTCTAGAAGTAGACTTCCTGTCATCGATATCAGTATGAAAATCTGAATCGGTGTAGCCTACAGGTTCAGAACACCACCCTTGTAGACTAACATATAATCCCTAGTATGCCTTAAATACTTCAAGATATGCTTAACTGCTATCCAATGTTCCGGACTTGGGTTTGATCGATACCTGCTCACTACTCCCACTGCATAGCAGATATCTGGTCTAGAACATAACATGGCATACATCAGACTTCCAACTGCAGATGTGTAAGGAACTTTTCCCATTGCATCTTCCTCTTTAGGAGTCTGTGGAGACTACTTCTTTGAAAGATGAATTCCATGGCGGGACGGTAAACATCCTTTCTTGGAATTTTTCAATGAGAATCGTTCAAGCACTTTATCTATGTAAGCTGCTGGAGATAGAGCTAAGAGTCTGTTCTTTCTATCCCTAATGATCTGGATACCTAGAACATAACTTGCTTCACCCAAATCCTTCATATGGAATTGAGTGCTCAGCCAATTCTTCACATCTCGCAATTTCGTAACATTTTCCAATGAGTAAGATATCATCTACATAAAGAACCATGAATACCACTATTTGATTTGCCTTCAGTTGGTAAACACAAGGCTCATCAATATTTTTTTCAAAGCCATAGTTTTTTATTATTTCATCAAACCTAAGATTCCAAGAATGAGAAGCTTGCTTAAGTCCATAAATATACCTATGCAACTTGCCAACTTTTCTTTCTTGTCCAACTACTTTAAATCCTTCTAGCTGGTCCATATAAATGACTTCGTCAAGCTTTCCATTAAGAAAAGTTATCTTGACGCCCATTTGCCAGATCTTATAGTCGAGAGCGGCTGTTATGGATAGGAGGATGCGAATGGACTTGAGCATGGCTACCAGACTAAAAGTTTCCTCATAGTCCACACCTTCTCTTTAGGTATAAACCTTTGCCACTAATTGAGTTTTATAAGTCTCGATATTTCCATCAACATCTCGTGTCTTCTTGTAGATCCACTTGCACCCAATGGCCCTAAAGTCACTAGGTGCTTCCACAAGATCCCAGACGGAATTTGAGTACATTGACTCCATTTCTTATTTCATGACTTCGAGCCATAGTTCCATTTCAGGGCTAGCCATTGCCTATTTGAAAGACAATGAACCATCATCAATAGTGTCACCAACAACCATATTGATTTAACCATTCAAACCATAGCGAACTGGGTTCCTAGAAACCCTCCCACTACGACGAGGCTCCGTGACTATTTGCTCAGAACAGTGGTACTTTCTTCATTTAAATCGACTTGCGTCGGTTGGACATGAAGAGTGGGAATTTCATCATCAACTCGCGTGTAGAGTCCAAGAACTTTACTTAGCTAAGATAGATAGTAGTATTATAGTATTAATAGCATTATCTTTGTAACTGTGGATTTTTGGTTTAGACCGGGAATTATTTGGACACTCATAGTAGTACTTCTAGATTTTCTAAGTTTAACCTATAGTTTAAGAATATTAATGTTAACCTAAGGTTTAATTATATGACTGATATTAAGGATAATATTTATTATACTATGAGGTTTAGATAAGGACCAATAGGATTTTAAGCACATGTTATGTATGGATGATTAAGGATTAAGTATTTTGAGGATTAAATTTAATAAGGGTAAAAGTTTGAATGCTATAAGGTCAGCCAGCAGCTTTGAATACGTTGAGGGCTTAGTCAAGGCTGTTTACTCCATTCAAACTTAGCTAAAAATGTGTAATTTTGTGTTTAATTAATCAGTGTGCCGATGTATCGCAGCTATAGGGGGCGATATATCGCAGCACGTAGATACGGAAAACACGAGACGATGCACGACAGCCTCGGGCATACTGGCCCAGGCGATATATCGCCTACAGGGGGCGATATATCGCCTCCTTCAGTATATTTCAAAAGTTTTTGAATTCTTTTTCCTTTCAGCCATTCAACCTCTTGATAAGTCCAGCACCTTTTTGAACGAGTCTTCAGCCTCTGCTGAACGATTATTCAAATTATTTTCACCTAAAAAGCTATTATTTTTATTCAAGTAAAATTAAGATCCTTTCATTCCTAAACTCTATAAATAGGACCTAGTACCCATCCATTATTCATCTTTTGCTCTAAGTTCAGAGGCTGCAAGTGCTAAGTGAGTGTGAGAGTGTAAACACCTGGTTTGGGGAAATCATAAGCTTATCAAACACTTAGGGAAGTAAGGTTTCATAGTATTTCGGTTCGAGGTTTAGATTGGTCTACAAGTCTTCAAGGTATTTCTATACCCTAGTTCATTGGTATTATGTTATTTTCTTTCTCATAGTCTTCTACTCAGTCTTCTAACCTTATTCTTATTTTGGTTAGGAAATCTAAGAACTTACACATAAGTTTTTGGTAAGTATGTTTCTCAAAGGTTTAGTCCTTCCATTCCTTTCATTTATTTTTCTTCAAATCTACTCACCCTGTTATATATGGTTTTAGGAGTGTTCCAAAAGTCCCAACGCTATCCTCTTATTCCGGTAACTTTGGTAAGGAAAATAGGATAGAATCTATATGTTTTATGCTTATGTTATCTTATGTTTTATGTTATGAAATATGTTATGAATATGTATGTTTGTAGGCTTGGGAATATGACCCATATGACTAACAAGACCCCAAATAGATTATGGGCATATGACCTACTTAGCTAGTAGGACCCCACTAATCTCATGGGCATATGACTTGTTTAGTCTATGGGACCCCAAGTAATAATGGCCATTATAGTATGTGTATGATAAAGTGTTGTGTTATGTTATGTCTTTATGTTTCTTATGAAATTTATGTATATGAAGTATGTGTTAGATTTTCCTTGCTGGGCATTAGGCTCATTCCTTTTTGTTTATATGTGCAGGAAAATAGCTATTAGTGGCGGTAAGGTTCCTGGATGCTTGGAGATTGTGTATCGATGGTGAATGGATATAAGGAGTCGAGAATTCGATTTCGAGGATGTAGTCTTTTATTTATGGGTTTATGTGTAATTTTTCTGCACTTTCTATGTAACTCCTTTATTTTAAATTATGTTTTGTTTTTAAGACAATGGGATCACATATCCTTCTTGATATTTTTGTAAGTAACTCTTATTTTTACAAGTTACCTAATAAAAATTATGGTATTTTCGCAATGTAAGTTTTATTAAGGATTTGTATGTATAGTTTCGTTAATGGTCCAAAAGTCTAGAGTAGTCGGTCATTACATCGCGTTGATGACGATGGAACATTGGTTGGAGTCAATTATTTAACCATCTCCTCTAAAACTACTTTGCTGCATGGTTTGAAGTTTTGGGTATAGTCATTTTCCAGAAAAGTAGCATTTGTAGAAGTAAACACTTTCTTTTCTGAATGACTATAGAAAAGTCCACCTTGAGTACCATTAGGATTTCCAACAAACATGCAAACTTCAGTTCGCGGTTCTAGCATTCCTTCCTTTTTCCTCGGGACGTGGGCGGGACACCCCCAGATTCTATAATGGCGTAAACTAGGTTCATGACCATTCCAGCGTTCTAAAGGTGTTTTGGGGATTGATTCAGACGGCACGACATTGAGAATGTCATTCACAGTTTCAATTGCATGTCCCCAGAACGAAGTTGGTAGATTTGAGTAACTAAGCATGTATCTAACCATTTCCAATAAAGTTCTATTCCAGCGTTCCGCTACACCATTTTGTTGTGGAGTACCTGGGGCAGTAAGTTGTGATAAAATCCCAAGTTCAATTAAATGATCTTGGAACTACATATCCAAATATTCTCCACCCCTATCAGATCGCAAGATCTTTAATGCTTTACCTAATTGGTTCAGAGCCATTGCTAGGAATTCCTAAAACTTTGAAAATGTTTCTGATTTCCTATGCATTAGGTAAAGACATGAGTATCTAGAGTAATCGTCAATGAAAGTGTCAAAATACTCAAAACCACCCCTGGCTTGTACATTCAAAGGTCCATAAACATCTTAATGCACAAGTCCAAGTGGTTTTTTGGCCCTATCACCCTTTGCAGAGAATGGACGCTTGGTCAGTTTGCTTTCTAGACAAGATTCACAGACAGGTAATTCACCTAAGGTGAGTTCCCTCAACGGCCAGTCCTTTGTAAGTCTTTGAATCCTATCATAGCCAATGTGACCTAGTCTCAAGTGTCATAAATATGTCATATTATCATTATGGATCTTTTGACATTTATTGGTCCTAGGTTTAGCTACTTTGAATAAATCATTGTTAAGAGCAAGGGGTTCGTTAGGTCGCAAAATATAAAGCCTGTTTTCCAAACATGCAATACACAATTGTGATCCATTAAAAGAAATAGATATATTAGAACTTGTGAAAGTCATAACAAATCGTTCTAATTGCAACATGGAAACTGAAATTAAATTTCTACTAAAATCTGGAATAAAAAATACATCATTTAAAATTAAAAATTTATTTCTGAACTTCAAACGAGCTCTTCCTCTAGTTTGGACCGCAACGAACGCTCCGTTCCCAACTCTAAGCTTTAAGCTGGCTTCGTCCACTTCTTCCCACGATTCAAGAAGCTGTAAAGAGTTACAAACATGGTTAGTAGATCCAGAATCAATAATCCAAATGGATTTATCATTTTCTAAAATACATGTTTCTAAGATAAATGAACTATAATCATTACCTTTGTTTTTCGCTGCTAGAAACTTGGGGCAATCCTGTTTCCAATGCCCATTCTCTTTGCAGTGAACACACTTACCTTTACCTTTCTTGTTTTTCTTGTTCTTCCCCTTAGGCGTCTGTGCATTTGGTCGTGCACTCATCTTTGCAGCCTTTGTAGGCTTGGGGTTGTTGTTTTTTCCACCTTTCCTCTTGTTTCTAGCTTTCCAAGACGAAGCTTTGTTAGCTTCAGCCTTAGCTGGATCAACAGCAGTAGTAGTAGTTGTCTTCTTTTCTCCTCCCTTCCTCGGTCCACCCATGATAGACTCAAAAGTCTGAAGCTCGTTCATGAGCTGCGTCAGACAATAGTTGAGTTTATTCAACACATAATTGGTGGTGAGCAACAGGAAAACTGGAGAGAGACTATTGAGGATTAAGCCAACTTAAGTTTCCTCATCTATTGTTGCTCCATGTAGTTCAGCTTCCTGAGCATTTTGATCAGATGATCGCGGACATGTTGAGAAGGTGCCATCCGAGCATTGTCATATTTCTTGGTGGCCTCAAAACGAGTCTGCACTAACTTGGCACCAAACATGTATTGGAGCTGATCCATGATTTTGTAGGTCATCTCGACATTCTCCATCTTTGTCTTGAGAGTGTTGACCATACTAGTCAACATGTAGTACCGCGCCTTGTTGTTAGCCGCATGCCAACGCTCATACTTATCCCTCATAGACTTGGTAGCTCCTTCAGCTGGAACTTCCGAGGAATCCTCATTCATGATGAACTTGGAGTTGTCACCAATCAACACAATGTTGATGTTCTGCTTCCATTTAAGGAAGTTTTCTCCAGTGAGTTTCTCCATCGAAAGTTGAGAAAGGATAGGAGTCGACACAGCCATAATTATACTACAAATTATCAATAAAATAGAAATCAATCACTTTTGCTCAATAAAACTCCTATTCACACAAATTTCAATAAATAGCACAACATATACCAAAAATATGTAAGATATGAGAAAAAAATACCAAAATAATCATATCTCTATTTCTTTAGGTTTTTAACTAATCTATGATATCCTTATCCCGGTTGGTGAGAGTAAAAAATACCACTAGTTAAATAAAGTTATAAACTTATTTAATAATGGACACCATTATTAACAACCTGCTATTCGATCAAAATAAGAAAACAAAATCTCTTATTTTATGAGCTAGACCCACGGCTTCAATAATCATAGATTTAATCCTAGTAGTCACCGTAGGGGTGAGTCTAGTAGAATTTGACCTATAAATATCTATCCTTCGAAATCTAACATTGTCAAAATAACTAACGAACACCTTCCGTAGGGGGACGAATCAAAGCGTCTTGAGGCCCCATTAAGTTATTGAATTTATTAAACCAACGATGGAGATCGAATATAATACTTAAAACAAGCTCATTATAAAATTAAAAATAGTATTTTTTATTATTTATTTTTAGAAAATTAATGACTATGGTTTACCAAAAAATTGAAAAGATTAAATTTTAAAAAACCAAAGTCCAATAATTTCCTATTAATTCTAAAGTGTCACATTGAAATAAATTCAATTAATTTAAAATTAATTTGTTGCTATTCAATATTTAGGTTTAACTAATATAATGAATCTATACAATTAAGTCCAACTCAGGTAAATGAGCCTTAACAATTGGGCTTGTATGGAGGAGGAATGGGTCCAGTATGTCCAAAATACATGAATTTATACACTCTTTTTATTAATTGTTATTAATTGATTAGGCTCACTATAGTCATGCAAAGGAAATGGGTCTTCACAAGTGGAACCACCCACAAGAGATGAATTTAAACTTTACATTTTCTAATTAGCCCAAATAAAACCTATCATTTTATGAATATTTTATTTGGAAAAAACCATATATTTAGCAAACATATAGGCAACTATATGCACCTAAGCCCAATTGCAAAAATACCACATATAGTGCAAACAGACATGCTATAATTGGATGTGCCTAATCATGTTACTATATGAGCAAGTCTATGAATTTATGAAAAATACCACAATTTATTTCATGTGCAAAAATATCACAATTAATTATCTAGAATTTATCATAAATTCGAATTAATTAAATTTTTACAAAAATAAGTCAATTTAAATGAAATTTATCAACAATTAATAAAAGTTAATTTAAATTTCATTTATCAACAATCAACTTGATTTAGGTTAATTTGAAAAAAAAAATATCAATTTAATTTAAATAGGATTTATCAACAATTAACCAAAGTTAATTTAAATCTCATTTATTAAAAAAATATTTTATTAATTGGTTGAAAAAATATCTTAACAGTTTTTCAAAAAATATCTTGTGTTGTTACAACAATAAGCTAATATTTTAACCATTTTAAAAAAATAAAATATTAATATTTATAACAACCCTAAAATATCTCAAAATGGTTAAACAAATTCAAATATCCATGCAAATATCTAACTAACAAATTTCAAATTTCAAATAAATTAAATATTTAAAACTATAGAATAAACAGATATTATATTTTCAAATAAAGATTTTATAAAAATAACAAGTATTTAAAAGAAAATATCTTAAATATCTGATATCTAATATCTTAATTCTAATATTTTAATATATTAAAATATTTAAAATTAAGTTGTTAGTCTATTTTTAAATTTGAATTTGAATCTTTGTAAGAATATCTAATTATTTAAATCTCAACCAACAAAAATATCTTATTTAAAAATAAATAAATACAAAAACAAATCTGATATTTTTGGCTTTAATTATAAATAATCAATTTTCACAATTTTATTTTTAAAAAATAAGAAAAAACGGATGAATAGTGCTCGTTCACTGTGCGCGCTGATGACTGGGGTGCGCGTGCGCGAGGCCTTCTGGCTGTCGAGGAGGAGGTGCGGGTGCACGGGTGATACACTCGCGGGTGCACGAGCGATACACGCGCGTGTGTGTGGTGTGCGTGCTGGTGCGTGCACGCATGGGTAAAAAAATTTGAAAAAAAAATTTGTGCAATTTTTCAAACCAAAACCATTTTCTAATTAATTTTTAACATGCTTTACAAAAAAAAACATATATAAAAATTAATGACATAGAAAACACAACAAAATAACTTAAACTTTGCTAATAATCTCATAAAATCAATATGCTTCATAAAAACATGAAAATCCATCCAATTATTCAAACACATCAAATAATTCAATTTTTAACATGTTCATGCATGAAAATAAAGATTACTAAAGGCTCTAAGGCCAGTTGTTAGGAAACTTGTACATGATCTTTATTTGTTTTCATGCAGATCTACTATTAAACAAATTAATATGAGATAACCTAGAACATATTTCTAAAACTGAATTCAAAGAGAAATAATGATAAAAATACTTACATTATACGTAACGGAATGAATGAGTCATTCGTTCAGTTTCTCTAACCATTGTATCCTTCTATCGCAGAATATTACTAAGAAACTGGACCGATCTTCAATTTTCTTCACAGCCTTTCAAAGTATCATTAGAATCACCTAGACTAGAGTGAGAAATTCTCAACACATGAAACAGATACAGAGAGAAGAAGTGTAAATCCTAAAATTGGCATATTTTATAGAAATATCTTTTTAATTAAAAGATCAATTTCTGTTTCCCTTTATTGTAATTTTCGGTAATTCACTTTCCCTTTTCGTGAATTTTGGATTATATTAGCTTCCTTATTTAGCTGTATATTGTCTTAATTTGATTATAAAGGGAAGTTATATCTTGCAAATATTCAGTACTTACCCAAAGTCATTTATGGAATATTTGATTGTATATTTTCGTGCAGCTCAAGAATTGAAATTCAGGAAACTGAATCTTTAATGTCATTAATCATTCTTTCTATTTTGAGCTGTTTTTTATCTGACACAGGTCTGAGCTGTCCCCTCCAAAATCGTATCAATCGGATCAGCATCTTCTAAGAAATGCAACTCTTCATCAATCAAGAATATCTTCAATTATTCTTGCCTTCATTAGGAGATTCTTTCTCAGCCTTTATGAGCACGAAAAAGGACTCTATAAATAGGGCTCTAAAGGCAGTGAGAATAGTGAACTCTAAAATGCATAATTTGTGAGTGTATTGTAATATTTGTGAGAGTTCCTTCTTTGTATTCAAGATCATTGTATTCACGTGATCTTGTAGAAATATGAGAGTTTAGTTTTGTTGATGCGGTTCTTCGCCAACAGGTAATTAAGAAATGAAGAGAAAGGGATTAGTGCTAAATGTGAACTGAAACAGATACAATATCTTAGAAAAGGAAAGAGGTGACACAAGACACGTTTTTTGAGTGGTTCAAAGGTTAAAATCCTTCTACTCCACTAGTCAGTATTATTGCTCTATACTGGATATTTGATTACAGGACCTTCTTTACAATAGAGAATCCAACCCTTATTAAGTCCCAGGGTCTCCATATTTATAGGAGAAGGCACCTGGGAGTTGGTAAGAAGGTCATCCCGTGACCCTCTTATCTATCGCATCAACTCTGTGACATTCATGATTAATTCCTAAACCTGACACATAAGTATGGTCAAATCGATAGGTAAGGAGATAATGGGCCGCACGGCCCAATCCAGTCGTGGGTGTCTGAATATGCACGTTCCTGCTGCGTGTCCGAGAATTCAGGGGCATATCAGACACGTGATGTCTGATATATGCACGTTTACCTTGCGTGTGTTGACTTTACAAAGGGTCATAGTCTTCATACTCAGTTCGTACCGCGAGCTGGATACTTAACTCGACCATAGGCCTTCAGAATCTGGGGTCAAGTCTTGTGCAATCTTGGCGAACCCCTGAGTCTCCTCGAGCTAAGTAGGTAGAACCTAATGACAGAATCTCTGGTCTGTGGGACGTCCACGAGATAATCATGATTAGGCCGCAACTCGGCTCGCTAATCAGCCCGTGGGAAAAACAGGGCATACAAGTTTATGTGGTGAGTTTATACCACGTTCATGAGTGAATACACATTGTAATTTGAGCACAACTTTTATAAGTCTTCGGGAGAGGATTTTTACAAGCCTTGCGTCAGGAGGATGCAATCACTCGCTGGCCATTGAAGGGAGTTCAAGTGGTTGAGCATTTCAATCAATATCAGATTAATGAAGAGAAGTACAACAAAGTTGCGGCAAATCTCAAGAGGGAGTCTTGTTTTGTTTAAGTCAATATTTTTGTACTTGTGATTCTTTATTAATTGGTTTTATTCTCTGGGCGTGGCCCCAAGGAGTAGGTTATCTGAAAGGGTTTCTGAACCTTATAAAAGTTTGTTGTGTTCTTTATTGCTTTGCACTGTCTTTTTATTGTGTTCAGTTTCTGTCGTGACAAGTTCGGATTCTGTCTCGACATAACAGCAATCTATTTAAACAGTTAATTACCATTCTGCACTTTAATTAATTCACATGGTTTAATTAATTTGGTAATTACTAAAAATGGAATTTCAATTGGTATCAGAGCGGGTCACTAATTTCTGAGTGTAATCTTGGTTTATTCCGTTTGTTGTTCTTGTTCTTGCAAATCTTTTTTCACAGAAGGAGGCTCCATAACTCGCCCCCCTTTACTCAACGATTCGAACTATCCATATTGGAAAGTTAGAATGAGAGTCTTCATCAAATCTCAAGATGAAAAGGCTTGGAGAGCTGTTTTAAGTGGTTGGACTCCTCCAGCAGAAAGCGATGATGTAACTAAGGTAAAATCTGAACTAGATTGAACTGATGCTGGAGATAAACTGTCCAGTTACAATAATAAAGCATTACATGCTATTTTTAATGGTGTTGGTGAAGGTTACATTAAATTGATTTCTTCGTGTGTTTCGGCCAAAGATGCTTGGCAAATCCTTCAAACTCAAATTGAAGGAGCTGCTGATGTCAAGCGTTCTAGGCTTGTTATGCTCACAACAAAATTTTAGAATTTTAAAATGAATGAAAATGAAACCCTCACTGAATTTTATGAGAAATTTTCAGATATTGCTGACGAATATTTTGGTCTGGGTGAAAAACTTGAAGAGAATGTTTTGGTTCGAAAAATTGTTAGAGTTCTCCTTGACAAGTTTCAGACGAAGCTAAATGCAATTGAAGAAGCAAAAGATCTGGACAAAATAAAAGTAGAAAAATTGATGGGTTCACTCCGAACTTTTGAACTAAACCAACACATTAGACAAAAAGGTAAGGCAGAAGAAATCAAGGAGAAATCTATTACCTTGAAATCCTCTAAAGAAAAGAAGGAAAGTTCGGATGATGAGATGGCTCTGTTGACAAAAAATTTCCAAAAATACATAAAGAAATCGGGAAACAAAAAGGCCATATCCAAAAACCCAAAAGGTAATTTTTCTAAACCCTTTGAGACTAATAAAAAGGGTATTCAGTGTAGGGAATGTGAAGGATTTGGACACATTCAATATGAGTGTGCAAATACCTTAAAGAAAAAGAAAGTCGTGACGCCACGTGGAGTGATCAAGACTCTGAACAAAGTGATGAGGAGGAAAATAGTGTTGCCTTAAACTCTGTTCACAAAGGTATGGTTTTCTCTTCAATTGATTACAAGGATGTGTTATGCCTTAATAATTCTATTCAGAATAATGAGAATTCTGACAATGACTCTAATGATTCTGATTTAGATGAGGAGTCATTGAAAGAGTCTTATAAAATAATGTATGATCAATGGCAGAAAGTGTCTCTCAGAATCGTCTAATGGCTATCAATAATAAAAAATTTGTTGAAAAAATTGAAGAACTTGAGATGATTATTGCTTCCAAAAATGATGAAATTAATTCTTTGAGTAAAGAAATTGATCTTTAGCAAAAAGGTGTCAAAATGCTTAATCCTAGATCTGGAATATTGGATGATATTCTTTATGCAGGAAAAAAGGCTGGTGACTATAGTGGATTAGGATCTAATGGATCTGAATCCTCAAGAAAAACGGTTTTTGTAAAATCTATGAATTATCCAACTGTTGTGCCAATTAACCGTTTTGCAGGAATAAGCCACTTGGCCGAGACAACAAAGTTTTCATCTGTTCCAACAGATCTACAACTAAAGAAAATTTCTTCAAAAAGAAACATTGGACAATTTGTACCATTTTGTCATTTTTGTGGGATGAAAGGACACATAAGACCTAATTGTGTTTTCTCTATTAAATTTGTTTACAAAGAATTATGTTAAACACTTTGGTAGTATGAATCAATTCTTGAGCAAAAGAAATTCAAAATAAAAAACAATATGGGTCAAGAAAGTTAACTCTGTTTGCTTGGCTACATTTACCTACCATAAAATGCATGCATCTAGTTCATGGTACTTTGATAGCGGTTGTTCAAGACATATGACAAGTAATGCCAACATACTTACCAACTTCAAATCCTTGAAGTGTAGAGTAGTAACATATGGGGATGGAATGACAAGAAATATTTTAGGTAAAGGACTGTAAACATTGAAGGGTTACCGAAACTAAAAAATGTTTCTTGTGGATGGGCTGAAAGCCAACTTAATTAGCATAAGTCAAATTTGTGACCAAGTTTTTCTTGTTAATTTTTCGCATGATGAGTGTAACGTTATAAATCAAAGTGGTGATATTGTTCTCAAAGGTTCTCGTTCTTTGGATAATTGTTACACACTCACACAAAAATTCACATGTCATGCGTCTTCATCAAGTTTTAATATTACTGACTTGTGGCATGAAAAACTTGGACATATAAATTTCAAAAACTTGAAAAAGATTGCTAATGCAGGTCTCATCCGTGGTATACCCAAGTTGGGTAAAGAATCGCTTGGTAAGTGTGAATCATGTCAATTGGGAAAACAGTTGAAAATTTCCCATAAAGCATTGTCTGATATTAATACTTCAAATGTGTTAGAATTATTGCATATGGATCTCATGGGTCCTATACAAGTTGAAAGTATTAATGATAAGAGATACATTTTTGTATGTGTGGATGATTTTTCTAGATTTACTTGGGTAGATTTATTAAGAGAAAAATCAGATAGATTTGAAGCTTTTCAAACACGATGTACAAGACTTAGAGTTGAAAAAAATTTGTAACATTGGAAAGATTGTAAGAATACGAAGTAATCATGGTAAGGAGTTTGAAAATTCTGTTTATGATGAATATTGTAAATCTTTTGGAATTTTACATGAATTTTCTGCTCCCAAAACCTCTGAACAACATGGGGTAGTGGAACAGAAAAATCGTACTTTGTAGGAAATGGCCAGAGTTATGCTAAATAGCAAAAAACTCACCAAGAAATTGCGGGCTGAAGCAATTAATACAGCTTGTTACACAATTAATCGTGTATTTCTGCGTCCAGGTACAAATAAAACTCCTTATGAAATCTGGAAAGGTAGAAAACCCAATGTCAATTATTTTCATGTATTTGGGTGTCTGTGTTATATTCTTAGAGATCGTGAGAATCTGGACAAATTTGATGCCAAAAGCGATGTGGAAGTTTTTCTTGGATATTCCAACAATAGTAGGGCTTATCGTGTTTACAACATGAGAACCCAAACTATTATGGAATCAACTAATGTGATTGTAGATGATTTCAAAGATTTTTCTGAGTACTCCCATGAGGAGGAAATTGACAGGCTCATTGATGTTCAACATCATAAAGAAATGGCAGATCTGACAGCACAACCTTCGGAGGCGACAACAGCCATTGCTGATGTATCAAACGCTGATTCTATCGACACAACAACTGGACAAAAAGAGAAGGAAAATCCAGTTATTTCCTCTGACTCCGTTCAAAAAGAACCATCAACCAGAATAAAAAAGAATCACCATTTTGATCTTATTTTGGGAAATCTTGACGAGAGTATGGTCACTCGAAAGAGGTATGTAAATTTGGTTTGATTTGTTTGTTTTACTTCTACTTTGGAACCAAAAAATGTGAAGGAAGCCTTAAATGATGAATCATGGATCAATGCTATGCAAGAAGAGCTAGATCAATTCACAAGGAATGAGGTATGGATTCTTGTCCCTAGACCGAGTCATACTAATGTTATAGGTACAAAGTGGATATTTAAAAATAAAACTGATGAATTTGGGACCATAATAAGAAATAAAGCTAGACTAGTTGCACAGGGGTACACTCAAGTTGAAGGAATTTATTTTGATGAGACATTTGCCCCTGTTGCAAGACTTGAATCCATAAGATTATAACTAGCTATTTCATGTGTTCTTGGTTTTAAATTGTTCCAAATGGATTTAAAATCCGCCTTTTTAAATGGATTTTTGAACGAAAAAGCTTATGTGGAACAACCCAAAGGGTTTGAGGATCCTTACAATCCTAATCATGTTTTTAAGTTGCAAAAAGCTTTATATGGGCTGAAACAAGCCCCACGAGCTTGGTATGAGAGGCTAACTCATTTTTTGATCTCAAAGGGGTACAAGAGAGGGGGAGTAGACAAAACACTTTTTATCAAAAATATTGATGAAAATATTATGATAGCACAAATCTATGTTGATGATATAGTGTTTGGTTCTACTAATGATTCTCTAGTGCAGGAATTTGTGAAACAAATGCAGGAAGAGTTTGAGATGAGCATGGTAGGAGAACTCATTTTTTTCTTAGGACTTCAAGTGAAGCAGTCAGATGAGGGAATTTTCATTTCACAAAGCAAGTATGCAAGAAGTCTAGTGAAAAGATTTTGACTCGATGCATCTAAGCCTGCTAAAACTCCAATGGGTACTACGGTCAAATTATCTAAAGATGAGAATGGGAAGAAAGTTGATCCAACTCTTTACAGGAGTATGATTGGGAGTCTCCTATACTTAACTGCAAGTCGCCCTGACATCAATTATAGTGTTGGAGTGTGCGCTCATTTCCAAGGAAACCCCATGGAGTCTCATGTGACTGCTGTAAAAAGAATTATTCGTTACATCAATAATACTCTTGATTTAGGCATTTGGTACTCCAAATAAACAAATTCTAACCTTGTGTGTTATAGTGATGCAGATTGGGCAGGAAACACTGATGATAGCAAAAGCACAAGTGGTGGTTTTTTTTACTTAGGAAACAATTTGGTCTCCTAGCATAGTAAAAAACAAAACTCCATCTCCTTGTCAACAGTCGAAGCTGAGTACATTGCTGCTGGAAGCTGTTGTACTCAACTTTTGTGGATGAAACAAATGTTGGCAGACTATGGGTTTGATATTAAAACTTTAACCATTTTTTGTGATAATACAAGTGCTATTAATATCTCCAAAAATCCTGTTCAGCACTCTCGCACCAAACATATTGACATTCGTCTTCATTTTATTAGGGAACTTGTTGAAAACAAAACATTGATTTTAGAATATGTTGAGACTAACAAACAAATTGCAGATATTTTTACTAAAGCTTTAGACACGGCCAGATTCCTCGGGAAGTCCTTGGGGGTTTGTTTTATTTGAAATTGCCAATAAATTGATTATCTTGCCTTGCATATGTGTTTGTGTAAATCTCTTGTCCTGTTTGGAAGAAATTTGATGAGCATATTTTTTGTATTTTAGAAAATGATCGTTATAAGTCCTATACTTTGGTTGGAATAAAAAAAACCATATTTGAAAAATTATAGACCATCCAATTTATATTTGATCAAATCATTATGTTTGTATAAGCAGTCCTTAATCTAATTTCTTTTTCAGGCTCCATTTTAGAAAAGAGATATCTATACTGATGTGTGAAAGCCGACACTGAGTAAGTTGGTACCAGGTAATTAGCAATTATATTAGAGGATACTCTACCAGTGTAAAGGGCTACCATCAGTATAAGAGTTATAGCCTCCACTATGGTTACAATTTGAAAAAGGCTACAATCGCCAAATATGGGCAATGACCCCAGCTTTAAAAGGCCAAAAAGAAACGCCAAATTACACATGCACACACACATGTCTGTTGACTAGACTGTGTAAGATGATTGTAAGACTCATACATATAATGAATTGATTCAAATATGTTTTGTGATTGGTATATTCTTCGAATTATGGTCACTTAGTATTTGAATTATAACTCATTTCTCTAATTTGTGAAAAATATGGTTATCTTGTTTCTTTTGAACATGACTTGGCATTTACTTGGACACATATGGTATGGAAATTTACACTCTATTTTCGGCAATTTTGTAATAAAAAAAATGTGATAAAATAAAATATGTTTTGGACCGTGCATTTAAAAAAAAAAGTTTGAAAAATTAATTGATGCAATTTATTTGTTTTATCTCAATATATTCTAAAATATTCAAAAAGTTTCCAATTTTGAGGTGTGAAAGAATTTGTTTTAAAAAGGACATATTTTGGAATTTATCACATAAAATCCGGTTACCCATTTTTGAACTTGCCTCATTTGTGCACCGAATACTCTATATATTCGGATTCACTTTGGTTGTTTCATACTCAGTGTTTTCTTGTTTTTCTCTCTCATGTATAACCAAAGTGTTTAGGGTTTTTTCTTTGTGTGTTTCCTTGTTTCATTCTTAGCAGCCATGAAGACTCGAGGCCATGGTTCATCTTCCAAATCTGTGAAGTCTCAGCAGGAGATAGTTCCTCAGTCAGTTCCCACTGCCACTCCTCCCGTCCCAGCATCAATCCCTGCTGTCTCGCCTCCTACAGGCCGTCGACCTAAAAACACAGCAAGAAAGAAGGTTCTTGCTCTTTCAGATCCTATAGGATCTACCGTAGTTGAAGCTTCAAGTAAAGGAGTTACGTTTCCCAACTTGGATGTTGAGCCAATCCTAGCCTCAGCGGTTCCACTCGCCTCTTCCGAAGGTCAAATAAAACCCAAACCGGCCTTGGCTACAAGTCATTCCCAATCAATCTCCACTGAAGTTGTGTCTGATCTATCTGATCATGACTTTGAATCATCGTTATCTCTTGATGTTTTGACCCCAAGGGAAAGGGCAAACGCAAGACCAAAGCTGCTGGAACAAAGAAAGGCAAGAATGCCAAAGTGGCTCCAACAAAAGGTACCAGCTCCGTCTCTGATTCATCTCCTTTATCCCGATATAAATTGAAGGCAAAAATCAACCCTCCTCCTTGCACCTCATCGTAGGATGTTTCTCCTGAAATGGAAGACTCTCAGCCTGAGTTGGACCCTTCCTTGACCGAGCCAAATCCTGATGTTCCTCTTGATGATTTTGCGGAGGAGACTGAATCTGAAGAAGACCCATCAGAAGCCTCTCCTGTTGCATCTGACCCAAAAGGCACCACACCATTGGCATTTCCCGAATTGTCTTCCAAACTCCCTAAACAAAAAGGTCCTCATGTTCGTACCTCAGGTTCTTTCAAAGCTCATTCTCTTACTTTCTATTTTAATGATAATGAGAAGAACATGCAATTTTATGAGCATTGTCACTTTATTAGTGAGCGCAATTTCCTTTTTGCTCCTCATCGTGTTCTTGGGGTCTTACTTACTTTAGAGGAAAGGGGTTGGTTGCGATCCTTGTCTGGGTTTGATGGGTTTGTGCCTCGGGTTGTAAAAGAATTTTATGCAAATTTGAATGATGAGTTTTTAGACCAGTCTTCTTTTATGTTTCATAAAGTGTATGTTAGGGGACAGTTTGGTCCATCTGAAATTGCTAAAGCTCTCAATCTCGTCCCTATTGAGATTAATGATTCTATTGAGTTTGCAAAGGATCAAGTGTTGTCTGAGTTGGTTAGTCAAGCTATAGTGTGGGAACCAAGCACCTATCTACGAGTCTCGGATCTCACTCATTATTATGGTGCTCTTTTCAAATTCGCAATGTTTAATTGGATGCCTACCACTCATTCCTCTACCATCACTCAGGACATGGCTTTTCTATTGTTCAAAACTGGGACTGGAGTCGCAATTGATCTTGCTGCTGTTATTTTTTGTCAAATCATGTCCTTGAGTGGTGCCAAACGCAAGGGTCAACACTTGATGTTTCCACAAGTCATTTACAAAATTTTGGACTCTCAGCGTCCTTTTAAGAAGTCCCATGAGACCTTGACTTCTCATTTGGTTGGTCCTACCTGCACTATCAAAGATGATCATGCTCCGTCCGAAGCTCGAAAAGTCAATGTCATTAAACTGGCTGGTTTTGGTTCTGGCAATGTTATGACTGACACTCCTGCTGTCTCGACTAATCTCGCTTCTGTCCAGACAGGTCTTACAAGTCTTTCTGACCGGTTCACTCTCATGGAGGATACTCAGCACCAAATTCTTTCTTCGTTGGCCATTATCAAGCATCCTCCTCTCCTGCTCCATGGGTTACAGTTCCTTTCAATCTATTTTTATTTTTATTTGCTTTTGATAAATGTAAAAGAACACTAGTTGTGTCTTTCTTTTGCTTTAGTTTCCTTTGTTCTTTGGCATTTTCTTAGACAATGAGGGGGAGAGAGAGTAACTCTATTTTTGGTACTTTGATTCTGTTGATTGACCTGCTGTTTCTCATTGGTTTTTGTTAACAATTTTATCTTGTAATTTGGTTCATTTTGGCAGGGGGAGTCCTTTCGTGACTCTTGTGATTTTAAGCACTTACTTGTGTTTTGCAGGGATCTTTTAAAATTAGATATGCTTTGTCTATAAAATTGCCAAAGGGGGAGATTGCAAATCCTAACATTGGCATATTTTATAGAAATATCCTTTTAATTAAAAGATCAATTTCTGTTTCCCTTTATTGTAATTTTCGGAAATTCACTTTCCCTTTTTGTGAATTTCGGATTATATTAGCTTCCTTATTTAGCTTTATATTGTCTCAATTTGATTATAAAGGGAAGTTATATCTTGCAAATATTCATTACTTACCCAAAGTCATTTCTGGAATATTTGATTGTATATTTTCGTGCAGCTCAAGAATTGAAATTCAGGAAACTGAATCTTTAATGTCATTAATCGTTCTTTCTATTTTGAGTTGTTTTTGATCCGATACAGGTCTGAGCTGTCCCCACCAAAATCATATCAATCGGATCAGCATCTTCTAAGAAATGCAACTCTTCATCAATCAAGAATATCTTCAATTATTCTTGCCTTTATTAGGAGATTCTTTCTCAGCCTTTATGAGTACGAAAAATGACTCTATAAATAGGGCTCTAAAGGTAGTGAGAATAGTGAACTCTAAAATGCATAATTTGTGAGTGTATTGTAATATTTGTGAGAGTTCCTTCTTTGTATTCAAGATCATTGTATTCACGCGATCTTGTAGAAATATGAGAGTTTAGTTTATGTGGTGAGTTTATACCACCTTCATGAGTGAATACACATTATAATTTGAACACAACTTTTATAAGTCTTCAAGAGAGGATTTTTACAAGCCTTGCGTCGGGAGGATGCAAGCACTCGCTGGCCATTAAAGGGAGTTCAAGTGGTTGAGCGTTTCAATCAAGATCAGATTAGTGAAGAGAAGTACAACAAAGTTGCGGAAAATCTCAAGAGAGAGTCTTGTTTTGTTTAAGTCAATATTTTTGTACTTGTGATTCTTTATTAATTGGTTTTATTGTCCGGGCGTGGCCCCAAGGAGTAGGTTATCCGAAAATGTTTCTGAACCTTGTAAAAGTTTGTTGTGTTCTTTATTGTTTGCACTGTCTTTTTATTGTGTTCAGTTTCTTTCGTGACAAGTTCAAATTCTGTCCTGACAGAACAACAATCTGTTTAAACAGTTAATTACCATTCCGCACTTTAATTAATTCACATGGTTTAATTAATTTGGTAATTACTAAAAACGAAATTTCAAGAAGAGAAAAGAACAATAAGGCTTAGAAAAATACTTATGTTTAGAGAGAATCTAAAACCTATCAGAAAACCAGTGTTTGTCATCTGATTTCAACTCTCAATTAACATTCCTTTTATAGACTCATTTAGGTCATTTATTTAATTAAGAAATCAATAAAATAATATCCAATTAACAGCCCTAGGTCGAAATTCTCATGGGCTTTAGGCCCGTGAAATTCTCATTTGATTATAAGCTCGTTGGACATAAAATCAAGGCATATATTATTTTCTATTGATTTAATTAATTAAATAATTATTTAAATCCTTTATCAAATTAATTATTTATAATTTGAACCTTGATTTAAACTTATTTATTAATTTAGATACCAATTTATCTTAATTAATAAATCTACCATAATTTCTCTTTTCATCTCTAAATTACATAACTCTGTGAAACTATCCAAAATTAACTTGGTCAACTTTGATAATTCTAATTGATTATTAAATTAATTAATTGAGACTATCTAGATGATTTTATCTAAGGTACAATGGAGACCATAGGCATATGAAATCAAGCTCTAATAAGTTATCATAAATCTAACAAATAAATTTACTAACTTATTAATTCCTCGTGACTCCACTAAAGACTCGGAATTACACTCTTGAATTCATAGAATGCTCTATAAGCAATATAGATATGTTATTAATTATTCATTGTTACAACCATAGTTGTCACTCAATCCTCTATAGACGGTCTACAATGAGATGGGACTAAAATACCGTTTTACCCTTCATTGTATTTTATCCTTAAAACACTTAGTTCCTTGTAAATGATATTTCAGTAAACCAATATTAATTACTGAAATGAGATCTCTATCATTTAGCACCTTGAACCAAACTAAAAGGAAACCATCATTTCACTTCTTCATCATAAGCTATAGATGTTCATATCTATGATTAACACTCCCATTCAATTATATTACCAAGTTCCCAAGATGTAAGTATGGGCTAGTCCATAGGGTGAGCTGGTAACGAACAAGTAAAAGAACTCAAATAATACAATCAGTTAGAATACTAACCACTCAGAATTGAGATTGAATTGACCTATGGTCAACTATATGATATGACTAGAATAGATAATAATGGTATGTTTACTTATCCAATCAACTGTCAATATCGGTCCAGTCCGATGTAACAAATACATCTGGTCTTATCTACTTTGCTAATGTTCTGGAAAGAACATAACACTACAATGTGTAAGTAGATCATATCTGTACGCCCTAAATGTCCACGGGCTATTAGCGTGCTGAGAAAGGGCATAATTATATCAGCCACGTGGAAGCCACCTACCCGGAGGTGCTGTTGAAAGGTTCTACCTCTTTAGCTCGAGGTAACCAAAGGTTTGTTGCGATTATTGGCATCAGATCAGCAGTGTGGATATCACGAGCTGATACTACATCAAGCTCGAAGCACATGCTTGAGTTGGCACCCCTGACCTTTTCTAAAGTCAACCACACAATGTAAACGTTTATATATCAGACATCACGTGTCTGACCCATCCCTGAATTCTCAGACACGCAGCATAAATGTGCTTGTTCAGGCACCCACAAGTGGGTTGGGCCGTGTGGCCCATTATCCCCCTTACCTATTGATTAGACCACACTTCATTGTCAGGTTTTAGGAATTAATCATGAATGTCACAGAAGTGACATGATGGGTAAGAAGGTCACGGGATGACCTCCCTTGCCAACACCCAGGTGCCCTCTCCCTATAAATAAGGAGACCCTGGGAGTTGCAAGGGGTTGGATTCTAATTGGTAAAGAAATACCCTGTAAGGAATATCAGAAATATATCAATAATATTGGCTGGTGGACTAGAAGGATTTTAACCTTTGAACCACCTAAAAAAGTATTCACGTTATCATTTTACTTTGAGATCATTCATCTATTACGGTTCATTATTTAGCACTAATCCCTCTCCTTATTCTAATAATTATCTGTTGCCGAAGAACCGCGTCAACAGTTTGGTGCTTTCATTAAGAGCTATTAGATTAGTGCTATCGCAAATACCCAACCATGGTAGTTACTCGCTCAAGACATGGTAACGAGGAGGACCAACGTGATGGGCAGGAGGCCCACCATGCCGCCATGTCCGATGATCAAAACCCTTAGGTTCAGCAGCGGCCGGGAAAGCAGCAAATAGACCAAGATGACACTGGAAGTTCGGCTCCCCGGCCGCCCAATCCGAACCCAGATTTCTACACTGCGATAGAAATGGAAAATTCACAGTTGAGGAGTAAGCTGGCGAAAGCAAACCAGCAAATTCAAGAGGTGTTGGCCCGACTACCCCCTCTTACAACCAACGCTAACGTCGGAAAGAGGAAAGGTGAGACTCATAAGTCCCGCCGAGGTAATCGATCCAGGCCCAGTTGGTTGGTCAGACCCCCAACATCAAATTCTACTCCCCCGTCGCACCACCGGGAGGCCACATTTGAGGAACTTCCTAGGGTCGAGCAGCAGTACAGCCGATCGGTCCGGACCTCAACTCCCAGCTCACTTCCACCCTCGAGCGCACCCAGGAGGGCTCGAGGAAGCTCGGGAAGGAGATCCGAGGAGGGCTCGCAATGACAGCCCACCCCGGCCAGCCATCCTGCACCCCGCTCAGACCGCCGAGCATAGGACGCGGAGGATGGTAGAGCGGAGCGGCCGCGACCTAACTTGATCCACCCTGATGGGACTAGGATTGCATCCTCGGTCAGGCATCCTCCTTCACCAATAAGATACCCCTCTCCTCCCCAGCCAGTCTGAGACATCCTGGCTCATGGGAGCAGTAGGAGAAATCCTTCTTCCTTCGGACCTTCCCATCGTAGCCGGGCGCCCAGGGAAGTCCCGGATCCTCATCCCCAGCGGTAGGCTCCGAGCTTCTCAAATGGAAGCTATTGGACTGGAAGTCGTTGAAGTGATCTATCCGGTGGAGACCTGCACCAACGCTTAAGCTCGGGGCAAAGTCATCAGGCCGCCCCGAGGAGCGACCTCCGAGATCGTCTAAATTCTCAAAGAGGAGACCCAGTTGGAAACGGCAGCCGTGCTCGCCAAAGGGAAGACCTGTCCGAAGTACGTGACAGCGGGAACGTCCCATATAACCTATCTCAAGATAGGAGGGACAATAACCCGCCAAACGCGTACAATGGATCCAGAGCTGTTGAACAGCCCCGGATCAACCAAGGAAGTCAGGACAAAACCCTTGAGCGTCTGGCTCAGATGGAGGAGCTGATGAGGAAGCTCTTATCAGAAAAAGAAAAAGATGAGTATGATTCAGGGGACGAACTTGAGCTCTTCGCCCCCAGCATAGCAACAACGACATATCCACTTGGTTTCCGTATGCCTCACTTGTCCAAGTTCAACAGAGACGGGGACCTGTCAGATCATCTGGGTATGTTCAATACCTTGATGATGGCCCACAACATTGGTCCCAAGCTGAGATGTCTAATATTTCCGTCCACCTTGACTGGGCCGGCCAGACAATGGTTCAAACAGAGTAAGAAGCAGTCAATCAGCTCATGGAAAACCTTCTCTACTGACTTCAAGAGAGCATTTCAAGCTTCTCAGGCTGCTCGCGTCAAGGCCGATACCCTGGCGAACGTAAGGCAGCAACCCGATGAGCCTCTGAAGGCTTACCTGAGCAGATTCGCGAATGTCGCTGCTCAGGCCAGAGACGCAGATGACAGCTCCAAGCTCATGGCTTTGAGGACTGGGATCCTCGTCGGAGGAGGACTCTGGAAGAGATACAGAGGAAGGGAGTCAGCACCGTAAATGAATTCCTAAATAGGGCCCAGGGATGGATCAACCTGGAGGAGGCGCGGGCATTAGCCGCAGGAACCAACTAGGCCCCTGAACAGCCCGCTGGAGTGGGAATGGACGTCGTGGCAGTGACACAAACCGTTAGACAGAATAACCAGTTTAGTGGAGGCAAGATAAAGGGGAGCAGCGAAGGCAGCCAGCACGGCCCAAAGAAGAACAAGTCCGTAGAAAAATTCAAGCCGGTCTACGTGAATTATACTGAGCTCACCCACTCTAAGGAGAACATCTTCCTAGCAAATTCTGCTTGCCTCCCCTGGAAGAAGCCGAAACCGTTGAAGCACCAGAAGGGTAAGCGAGACCCTTCCAAGTTTTTTCAATTCCACAACGACATTGGCCACAACACCGATGACTGTAGGCACCTAAAGGATGAGATACAAACTCTCATCAGAGCCGGACCCTTATGCGCGGAATAGAGTTCCCACCGGCCATCCAGCTTCGGAAGTCCCGATAATTCAGCCCGGGTCTCAGGTAGATCAGGACGTCCCTCCTCCCGTGATAGGAGGAGAGATCTCCACGATCTCCGAAGGTCCCCATCTGAGTAGGGGTGCCCAAAAGAGATACGTCAACGAACTTAAGGCTCATAATGGAGTGGAGTTCGTCCCTGAGCAGCATCTACCGAAGTAGCAAAGATTGGGGAGGCAACTGATCATATTTACTGAAGAAGATGCCAGCCACGTCCAGTTCCCTTATAACGACCCTCTGGTCGTAGCCGTTCAGCTCGCTAACCGGAGGGTTAGGAGAGTACTAGTCAATAATGGGAGCTAGGTAAACCTACTATTCCGGTCCACGCTGGAAAAGATGGGTTTGTCTGTCACCGAGCTGAAAGCCACCTCCATGATGCTATACGGATTCTCTGGAGAAGGATCGGCAGCAGTAGGAACGATTGGGCTGGTGATCACCTTAGGAGAGGGACCTCGGACAGTCTCAAAACTCCTCAAGTTTGTGGTCATCGATTGTCCCGCCGCCTACAATGCCATTTTGGGTCGACCTACACTAATAGCGTTTGAAGCCATTACCTCCATCCGCCACCTCACCCAAAATCCCCTCTTCCTCGGGGATATGCACGGTCCGTGGCGATCAACTTACTGCCAGGGAATGCTACAACATTTCTATGAAGGGAAAATTAAAACCCGGGCAGTTAACGATGACCGTCCAGTATGGAAATGAGGAATCTCAGGAACTTGTGCCTGGCCCTGAGATTGAAAAACCTCAGAATGTCGAAGGGGAGGGTATCATCTGAAGTGACGATATTGACCCCAGAATAGGCGAGGATAAATCCAAGCTCCAAGTTATCGAAGAGCTCGAGGAGGTAAATATCGATCCACAAAATCCCTCGCAGATGGTAAAGCTCGGAAAAAATCTATGCGGCGAAAGGAAGGCGGAGCTGATTAAGTTTCTGCAGGAGAACCTGGACGTGTTCGCATGGTCTCATGAAGACATGGTGGGGATCAGTCCGATTGTCATCATGCACACCCTCCACTTGGATAAAAGTATGCCTGCGAAATCCCAGAAGCAAAGGCGCCTAGGAACAACCCGAGCCAAGGCCCTAGAAGATGAAGTAGCCTAGCTCTTAAAGTACGGCTTTATCCATGAGGCTAAGTTCCCGATCTGGGTCGCCAATCCTGTGTTGGTCCCGAAACCAAACGGGAAATGGCGGACCTAGATCGACTTCTCCGATCTGAACAAAGCCTGCCCCAAAGACTGCTTCCCCTTGTCGAGGATTGACCAACTGGTAGACGCCACAGCGGGGCACGAGCTCATGTCTTTTATGGATGCATATTCGGGCTATAATCAGATCGCCATGAATCCAGAGGACCAGGAGCACACTAGCTTCATGACCCCGACCAACGTTTATTGTTACAAGGTCATGCCCTTCGGGCTGAAGAACGCCGGGGCTACTTACCAGAGGTTGGTAAATAGGATGTTTGCCAACTAGATTGGGAAGAACATGGAAGTGTATGTTGACGACATGCTGGTCAAGTCAAAAACTGTCGACAACCATGTTTCCGATCTAGAGGAATGCCTTAAGATATTGAGAGAGTACGGCATGAGGCTTAACCCACAAAAATGCACGTTCGGGGTCGCGTCAGGGAAATTCCTGGGTTTCATTGTCAATACCAGAGGAATCGAAGCAAACCCGATAAGATTAGGTTGCTGCTCGAGCTACCCTCACCTCGGTCACGAAAGGACGTCCAAGGCCTGATAGGAAGGGTGGCGGCCCTTAATCGGTTTATTTCTAAATCTACTGACAAGTGTCTGCCATTCTACAACCTTCTCCGGGGGAATAAGAAGTTCGAGTGGACCGAGGAGTGCGAGCGTGCCCTCCTCAACCTGAAAACACACTTAGTTGAGCCGCCCGTATTATCCAAACCAACGGCAGGAGAGCCTTTTTTCCTTTACCTAGCTGTCATGGAAGATGCAGCTAGCGCCGTATTAGTCCGAGAAGAAGACTAGTCTCAGAAGCCAGTCTATTACATCAGCAAGAGGCTTCTTGGAGCTGAGTCCCGGTATCCGTTGATGGAGAATATGGTCTTCTGTCTTATCATGGCATCCCAAAAGCTCAGGCCGTATTTTCAATCCCACTCAATACATGTCATAACCTATCAGCCTTTAAGACAGGTTTTGCAAAAACCTGAAGCATTGGGATGTCTGTTGAAGTGGGCTATTGAGCTCAGCCAATTCAAGATTCTGTACATACCGCGAACTGCAATAAAAAGCCAGCCTCTGGCTGATTTTGTGGCAGAGTGCACAGGATTCCGAGAAGATTCCGTGGAAGAGTCAGCCCAGGCCTCCTTAGCCCAGGCCTCATGGAAGGTCTTCATGGATGGCTCGTCTAACAAGAACGGCTCCGGGGCTGGAATCATATTGATATCCCCAGAAGGACATCGATTCCACTCAGCGTTGTGATTCAGATTCAAAGCGTCCAACAACGAGGCCAAATACGAAGCTTTACTTGCCGAGCTAAGGGTGGCCCAAGAGCTGAAGGCCAGCTCCGTCCAATGTTACAGCGATTCCCAGCTCGTGGTAAACCAAGTGTTGGGGGAATACCAAGCACAGGGAACCAAGATGGCTGCTTACCTGGCCAATGTAAAAAGTGAGCTATCTGCATTCGAGCGTGGCTCAATCGCGCAGATACCTCGAGAGCAGAATGCCAATGCGGACGTCCTGGAAAAACTCGCTACCTCTGGAGAGACAGAGACTTTAGGTTTAGTGTTGGTAGAGTTCTTGGAGAAACCAAGCATAGAGGAGGTCGGGGAGGAGATCGAGATGATCGATACCAGACCGACCTGGATGACCCCCATCCTCGAATATCTCACAGCAGAAAAGTTACCTGAAGAGCGAAATGACGCAAGGCGGGTACTTTACCAGGCTCCAAGGTATACGGCGGTAGATGGGATATTATACCGGCGTGGACACTCTCTACCTCTCCTACGGTGTGTTCTGCCGGGCGAAGCGAAGACCATTTGCAGGAAGTGCACGAGGGTTTTTGCGGAGATCACACTGGGAGGCAAAGCTTGGCCCTGAAGATCTTAAGGCAAGGATATTACTGGCCCACTCTGTCAAAGGACTCGACCTCCTACGTCAAAAAATGTGACAAGTGTCAGCGATTCACCACAGTTGCCTAAGCTCCCCCGGTCGAGCTGAAGATGATCTTGTCCCCGTGGCCATTCGCGGTCTGGGGGATTGACTTTGTTGGCGCCCTCCCTATTGGAAAGGGGGGAGTTCGTTATGCAGTGGTGGCTATCGACTACTTTACCAAGTGAGCAGAAGCAGAGCCCCTGGCAATGATCACTTCAGAAAGAGTTCTCGACTTCGTGGTCAAGAGCATTATCTGCCGATTCGGGCTGCCAAAGAAGATCGTATCAGATAATGGAACGCAGTTCGACAGAGACCTCTTCACTGAGTTCTGTGAAAGGCACGACATTGTAAAAAGCTTCTCCTCCGTGGCCTATCCCCAAGAAAATGGGCAGGTCAAGGCCGTCAATAAGACACTGAAGGCAAGCCTTAAGAAGAGGCTAGACGAAGCCAAGGGAGTCTGGCCAGAACAGCTCCCCCAGGTACTGTGGGCATACCGGACCACGCATCGAACGCCGACGGGGCATACTCCTTTCTCTCTGGCTTTCGGGAGTGAGGCAGTCCTTCCCGTTGAAGTAAAGGTAGCCTCGCATAGAGTCTAAGTGTTTGACCAAGACCGCAATCACGAATTGCTCTGCGCGTCCCTCGACCTGATTGACGAAAGACGAGAAGATTTACAGCTACAACTCGCGCATTATCAACAAAAGATCACTCGTTATTTCAACTCAAAGGTCAAGAAACGCGCCTTTAGCGTTGGCGAGCTGGTCCTCAGAAGAGTCTTCCTATCCAGTAAGGACCCCAAAGACAGAATATTGGGACCGAACTGGGAAGGGCCCTACCAAATAACCGAGGTCATTAAAGAAGGAACCTACAAATTAGCTTGGCTTAATGGAGAAGCAGTCCCACGAACTTGGAACGCTATCCATTTGAAGAAATATTATCAATGATACCTTTGTAAGGCTTAATCAGAAAAGCCATCTTTTGTTCATTAAGTAATGAGAATTAAATCTTCTTACATTATTGTGTATATTTGTGGATGTAAAGTCAAGTAATCACGAAAGACCCTTTCCTAATTACTTGGGGGGCATATGTCCTGGATATAACTAGGTCATCCAAAAAACTTAGAAGTTAATTCAAATCGGTTGATCGATGTTTTTCTTAAAAAGCACGAGATATCGATAAAGGATTAACGTGAACTAAGTTGTATCCTGGATATAGCCAGGCTGTCCTAAAAAACTAAGAAGTTATTTCAAAATTGGTTGATCGATGTGTTTCTTAAAAAGCACGAGATATCGATAAAGAATTAACGTGAACTAAGTTTTTAAATCAATGTCCTGAATGCAACCAGGACTTAAGTCTTAGAAGTTGGTTCAAGTTAATTAAACACCAACAGAAACTAAGATTACTACCAAATGGATAGAAGATAAAAATATATAAATCAATTGAAATAAAGTTGAGGAAATCAATTGTCTCGAGGTTAAAAAACCTCATAATATAAAGTTACAAAAAAAACAAAAAAAAAGGAGAAAAGTCCTATGCCCCGCCAGGCTACTCTGATGAGGTCACCCCCTCGCCATCCTGCTCGGTGGCAGTGGAAGTCTCCCCGGTCTCGAAGGGCGCCTCTTATTGAAGGCAAGCTTTGAACTTTCCCAAGAAGGACTCCCACACGTCTGGCTCCAGTAAGGAGAAGTTGCCATCCGGGTTGAAGACCCAGCAGTGGTACAGTATAGCCTCCATGGAGGAGCTGGAATCTGCCCTCTCCGCCGCCAGAGCAGCCTTGGCCTCCTTGGCCTCAACCTTTGCTGGGTCTAGTGCGGCCCGGGCAGCCTTGGCCTCCTCGAGCTCGATCTTCGTGGCAGATAGGGTGACCTTGGTGGCCTCGACCTCCTACAGCTTGGTCTGAGATGCCTCCAGCTCAGTTTGCGTAGCGGCCAAAGCGGCCTGCGCAACCCTCTCATTTTCTCGGGCAGTTGCCAGGGCCGCCTTGGCATCCCTTTCCTGTTGTTGAGCAGTCGCGAGGGCAAACTGAGCAGCCTGGTGCTCGCCCCTGATCTCCTCGATCTTGGCCCGGGACCTGGATATGCTCCGGTGAAGGGCCAAGGCCGCCTGCAAGACCAAAAGATGATAAGGCAAGTGCCTTGAGGACAAAAATATATGATACAAACAAACAGGGAGTACTAGTGGCAAAGCCAACTTACCGTGAGGGTCATCCTCAATGAAGACTCCATCATGTTCTCGAGGCTCCTTGTCTCGATCTCCCTCATATCCCTCGAGGTGGCATTGTAGCAATGATCCACCATGTAGGTCGCGGTTTCGTAGACTGTCCCCCTAAAGGCCTCAGGGACTTTCTCCAAGGCTTGGGGGTTGATCGAGACGCGAACTCTGGAGGTCGGAGTAGCCAAGGTCCCAGTGGACACCTCAGGTTCCTGAATAGAGACAGGAGGTCGCGGGGGAGGTAGAGCCATCATCTTCTCCGTTGTAGGAGGGGGTGGAGGCACCTTCTCCAGAGCAGCAGGGGCATGGTTTTTCCCCTTTGCAGGAGACTTGGAGGTGGTCCCGATGGCTTTCTTTGCCATCTGAAGCCTCTTCACCATGGGCCTGGAAGACCCAGAGGAAGGGTTTCCTCTGGGGAACATAGCTCGCAGATCATTGCTCCCGGGCTGCGACATCTCCTCTGTTGAAACAGTGACAGCAAAGCATTAATATACATGTAAAAATATTTGTGCAAAAAAAAAAAAAGCAGAGCTTAAGAATGTATCAAAAGGGGTCCTACCCTCCAAGCTAGAGGAGGAATCTATGGTCACGACCTCCAGCCTCGGAGCTTCAGCGGGGGAGTCTAAGATAACAACTTCACGAGATAAAGGAGGCTCTGGGTCCGGATCTGCCTCGGGACTGGACTCTTCTACGTACTACCTAAGACTCGGAGCTACTACACCCTCCAAGAGGGAGGGCCACGACCTAAGATTGGTCCCATACTCCTCGAAAAAATCCAACCTGAAGGCCAAGGTATTATCTACAACTATAGTACCCCTAGGGCGGCTCATGCCATAACGCAGCACGAGCTGGTTGACGCATTGGAGTAGGGTGGTGTCGCGGTATGGGTCGTTTTGGTGGCGATGGACAGGTTGGCTGGGGTTAAACCTAGCAAGTCGTAGGTCGGCAATAGCCCTATCTAAATCCCTAAATAAATAAGGGTTACCTTGACCGGAGGGGCTGGCTACTGCCCCAGACTAGGCCCTCTCTGCATTGACTTCTTGGGCGACCTCTAGAGCCCGCTTCCGCCGCACGAGGGGCACCTCGTCCTCCTTGTCCTCATCCTTATCCGCGGCTGCCTCCTCGGGGATGGGCGCCATCTCACGAGCAACGGGGATGGTCTGCGGTCTCCTCAAGGCTAGAGTCTGGCCCGGAGAGATTAACTTACACGCCAGCATCTTCTCGTCAGACACGAGCTAGCGATAATCCTTTTCACTTGGGGGGAGCCCTGCCAAGGTTTCATATTGACCCCCAAGGGTCACTGATTTGGCCGTCCTCACGAAAATAGCCGCATGATAGTTTCTAAGTTAAGACCAATTTTTAAAAAAAGGGCTAATCAGCAATCAACTTACGAGCTGAAGATAGAAGGAACTTATGAGGACGGTTGAAGTAATGGTGTTTGCAGTTGCGAAACCCCGTTGACATGAAGAACTGGTCCTTAAAGTCATTGGGGTGGCTGGGCAGCTCGATGACCGAGGCCGAATTTGGAAAATGGGTCAGGTAGTAGAACCCATCACCTCGCCCCCGTTGCTTCGGGCTGGCTTTGAGGCAAAAGAAGTACAGGATGTCCGTCGGCATGGGGAGCTCCCATTCCTACTTCAGGAATAGATACTTCAACCCCGCTAACAGAAGGTAGGAGTTAGGGGGGAGCTGGAAGGGGGCCAACTTCATGTAATTTAAAAAATCTGCGAAGTACTGGTCCAAGGGGAGGAAGGCCCAGCCTTGAGATGCTCGTCACTCCAGGCGACGTACTCCTCATCGACCAGCGTGCAGCTCCGCTCATCTTCAAGGGGAGGTCGGGCGTCCAGGGCGCCCCTCCCTATCTCATTGTTATGGGAAAGAAAAATTTCGTTGACTTTCCCTTAGGTGGTGACCTTCGAGGCGATCCTCTCGGTCTCGAAAAAGGCATTGGGCCCCATCATGACCTCCTTCTCCATGGTTGGACCGAGGTTGGGGATCGGGGAGTCCATAGCCACCTCCTTTCCTTTGTTAGTTTGCTGGGAAGACGAGCTGCCAGCACTCTTCTTGGATGCGCTCTTCTTAGGTCCCATCTGGTCGCCTAACGAACAAAGAAGAAAATTTAGAAAAGGTGACCTAAGCATAAGAAAGAATCTAGCGCGAAGGGTTTCCTGTACACGGGCTGAGGTAATCTCAGCCTGTGGCGAGTGAGACCACGCAGTTCTATGAACACGTGCCTGTGCTCCCAACGGGTCCCCGATTACTCAGAATCCGTGTGTCGGGAGGGTCAGAGCAAAAGTTTGCCTTGGAAGGAAAGTTTCAGTAGGCAACAGTAGGAAAAATCGCCTGTGAAGCGTGTCCCCTAAGCTACCCAGTTTTTGCACCCTAAAAACTCCTTGTTCCAAACAGGCATAAAAAAATTTTACCCAGAAAATCACCCCACAATTTGTATCCTATGAGTCATGCTCCTAAATGGTTTTTCCTACGGTCGATACCCCTAGGATAAAAAGCTACGCATAAAATACCAGCAAAAAAGAGCAAAAGACAAGCAACCTACTGCATGCAACTAAAGAAAAAAGTTTACCTAAGCAACAGTGAAGGAAAACATTTAAAACATGCACGAACGGAGGACTTACTGAAATGTTTTGCTGTGAAGAGACTGAAGGGATCGTCTGGGTTGAAATCCTGGTGGGAATGCTGGTACCAGAGCCACAAAAGAGCCCTCGTGTCCGAACCTCTGGAACGCTTGGAATAGTGACCGTAAGAAAGAAAAGGTTTTGAGACTGAGAAGAAAGAAGAAGATGAGAAAATTTTCGAATGAACGAGTGGCTCATGCAAAAGGTGGCTAGCCTTTTATATATGTAAAAGGCCAAAGGATGAGGGCCGTTCGATCATCTCGATGTAGGATACGAGGATCACTACTCGAAAGACGAAACGACGGCCAAAAATAGGCTGGGCCATTTAATGCAGTCCTCGGAAGACGGACCGTCACCAACCACGATGCTCCACGTATTCGATACCAGTGTAATGGGTGGAATGTGAAGAGTCCACAAAGAAGCCTAAAAGCCCCGACAGTGGCCCCAGATGACGTCGTATGCCACGAGCAGGGGCTTGGGGGGCAAATGTACGCCCTAAATATCCACGGGCAATTAGCGAGCTGAGAAAGGGCATAATTATATCAGCCACGTGGAAGCCACCTACCCAGAGCTGCCGTTGAAAGGTTCTACCTCTTTAGCTCGAGGTAACCAAAGGTTTGTTGCAATTATTGGCATCAGGTCAGCAGTGTGGATATCACGGGCTGATACTACATCAAGCTCGGGGCACGAGCTTGAGTTGGCGCCCCTGACCTTTTATAAAGTCAACCACGCAATGTAAACATGCATATATCAGACATCACGTGTCTGACCCATCCCTGAATTCTCAGACACGCAGCATAAACGTGCGTGTTCAGGCACCCACGACTGGGTTGGGCCGTGCGGCCCATTATCCCCCTTACCTATTAATTAGACCACACTTCATTGTCAAGTTTTAGGAATTAATCATGAATGTCACAGAAGTGACATGATGGGTAAGAAGGTCACGGGATGACCTCCCTTACCAACACCCAGGTGCCCTCTCCCTATAAATATGGAGACCCTAGGAGTTGCAAGGGGTTGGATTCTAATTGGTAAAGAAATACCCTGTAAGGAATATCATAAATATATCAATAATATTGGCTGGTGGACTAGAAGGATTTTAACCTTTGAACCACCTAAAAAATTATTCGCGTTATCATTTTACTTTGAGATCATTCATCTATTACGGTTCATTATTTAGGACTAATCCCTCTCCTTATTCTTATAATTATCTGTTGCCGAAGAACCGCATCAACAATATCGTAGATTGGCTAGTGTAAATCCTGTGCACTAACTAATCTTAGGACTAACTTATTTTGAACATATAATCATATTTATATTCCACTGTGATTACGTCACTATAAATACGATTAGCTATATGCTTTGGATTTAATAGAAGTTTTTATTTATTTACCCAAAAACGGACTACCTGATGACGTGGTAGGATTGATCTACACGTCGGAAACACGTAGCAGTTTTAAGTGACCATATCCTCCTCGACTCTCGACTAGGAGATCATTGGTTTATCAAGTATCATAATTATGGGCGACCAGTCTGGTCGCATATACTTAGTTATTCCCTTCAGATGTGCAATCTTGTAATTACGTATTAATTGTAATTTTCATTATTATTTAGATACGCATGTATTAAGTGTAATTAAGACCCATTGGCCTATGAAAACCTCCTTGAGCCTATAAATAAGAATCAAAGGGCTCAAAAGATGAGACTTTTTTTCTCGAACATTTGGCTTGAGAACGCTTGAGCTAGGAGATTCTAAGAGAGAAATAGAGTGTTGTTATCCATCACAATTGTATTTATTTGAGATTTAGTGAAACTTGTGAACCCTAGTTCATTGATCACTGTTCTTGGAATACTACATCAATAAGAACACTAAGTGGACATAGGTTGTTACAATTCTATTGGGGCCGAACCACTATAAATTGTTTGTGTCGTTTATCTTTTCGTCTGGAGTTCTTCTCATTTTCATCTTACTTTATATCGTTTATTTGACTTCGCGTCATTGAACAATTCAAGGGTCAACATTTTGGTGCTTTCATTGAGAGGTATAACTCAAGACTTCCAATAAAATCAAATGGAGAAAACATCCAGAAGGAAGGGACAAAGTTCTGGTGCTGCATCCACCCAGCCTCCTCCACAAAATGTGGCGGAAGATGAACCACAGTTGGATTTTGAAGAGGAGGAAGTGGATTCTGAGACCTTGAGGACAACATTAATTGTGTTGTAGGAGGAGTTAGCCAATCTGAAGGTTAATCAGGAAAATGTGGCTGAGACGATGGCATTGCAACAAAGGGAAATTGACCGAAAATGTCAAGGGTTGAGTGAGCGGCAGGCCGACATGGACCGCTGACATAGAGATGCCATTGCTGCCCTGGAAGCAGCCATTCAGTTAGCCTGAGGACAACCTGCACCACTTTCAACCGGATCAGCCACCAAGTGTACCACTACAACAAGGCGCAAACCCAAGTCCTCCACCTCAGCCGGCAAGCCCTCAGAGGCCAGAGCAACCTCCTGCTGCTCAATAGGATATTCCATTTCAAATTCCTAAGTAGCAACCACCTTTTCATGCTGGTCGAGATAATCCCCAACATCAAAGGCAGAATAGGGCCGAACAGCCTCCCCGAAGCCCTAGACGCCAAACTGCTGAGGAACCAAATCCACCGAACAAGGGACAGCGTCCTTCTGCTAGCAGAAGACAAGTCAAGTCAGGCTCTATGGTCAGGCCCCCCCCCCCCCACGACATAATAATGCCCTGGGACCCACCGACCAACGCAGGCCTCCCCCTGGCGCTCGGGACATGCTAGCAAGTGGAGGTGATACTGCGATCAGCAGGTCGCGACATAGCCGGTCGCATTTTAGGGATGGTCATGACTACAATGAAGCTGATTCCGACAAAGGACATGCTGGTCGAAGACAAGGAGAGAGGGGTGGAGAACGGAATCCCCCACCAAGGGAAAATAGGCCTGCGAGCCAGAACGCTGGGGGGCAGCCTAGGCAACCTAACGTCTTTGATTGATTGGGCGCTAACGAGCAAAGGTGTAGAGATGATGACCTGAGGGATGTGCTCAATGATAGGCGAGAAAGGCACGATGAGTACGCTCCTCCAGTACCAGTTGCCCCAGCGATACCAGACGCTGTACAAGCCTAGATTGATGTGCTGAATCAGGAGGTCCAGTAGTTGGTGGGGAGCCAAACATCCCACATCGAGTATGATCGAAGAAGAGGCACTCCATTCATACAAAGAATAGCGATGGCAAAAACCCCAAGAAAATTTAAAATGCTAGTATTGCCCAACTTTGATGGATATGGGGACCGAGTATCTCATGTGAATAAATTCTAGATACAGATGGACATCCAGAAGGTGTCGGATGATGCTCACTGTTGAATCTTTCCGGCAACCTTATCCGATACTGCTCAGGAGTGGTTTTTCAAATTCCCTCCTGCTAGCATAGTGTCGTGGGAGATGTTTGTAAAGGAGTTCTACGGGAAATTCTACGCTGGTCGAGTACATCCGACTAAAGCCAACCAACTAGTCGAGATACGCCAGAAGGAGGGAGAGTCCTTAAAGGAATATGTCTAGCATTTTATGCGAGCGGTAGATAGAGCTAAGACGGTTGGCGATGAGTGGAAAATAATGGCACTTACTACTGGAGTGCGGTGCCACTTACCCGTCTGGAATAGTTTAAGGAAGAATGGGGTGAAGAGTACCCAAGAATTCATGGATCGAGCAGACTGGTACATCAAGCTCAAAGAGGCGAATGTTAACGAAGGGAAGTTGCCTGCAGGAGACAAGGGACCAAAGGAAGATCCCACCAAAGCCGCAAACGGGTCAAATAAACCCAATGGCAACGAAAAAAATAGTGGGAAATGGTGGAAAAAAGGCAAACAATAAGCCATCGACGTCTGAGAATAAGAACCCTAAGGGTAACAGTTACGAGCCAAGATTCACCAATTACACGACCCTAGTCGAAAACAGGGCGGAGGTGTACCAGGCGACCAACACCAATAAGGAAAGATATCTCTAAGAGAGATACAACCAAGTTTTGTCGTTTTCACAACGACTATGGTCAAGACACCAATGAGTGCAACCAGCTGAAAGATGAAATTGAGTTCCTTATCAGACAAGGACACCTGAGGAGATATGTACGAGCCACTGGAGGTTCTTAGTGAGAGGCTCAAGGAGGCAACGAGCAGGCACATGTACGCTAACGCTCGCCCCCTTTACAGCCAGCTCATGTGGCAGGTACATTGCTAACCATCTGTGGTGGTCCACACCTAGCAGGAGATAGTGGGAAGGCAGGGGAGTAATATGCCTGAACCTTACGCCACGACCAGGACATTGAAATGCTGAATGTGGAGGAGCGAACTCCCAAGAAAGCTTGAACAGAGGAAGAACTAATAAATTTCTCTGAGCTTGACGCTCAGCATGTCCGGTTCCCTCATTCGGACCCTCTGGCCGTGGACGTCCAAATTGCTAATATGATGGTTAAGCGAGTGTTAGTGACACATGGAGCTCAGTAAATATTATGTACAAGTAGTCACTGGTAAGGATGAAGTTATCAGTGAAGGATTTAGAGCCATGCAACCAAACCATTTATGGTTTTTCTGGCAAAGGGCTCGCGCCAACAGGGTCGATCAGGCTTTCGGTCACAGCAGGAACTGCACTTGCGAACATGACATTACTCACTAATTTTATAGTAGTTGATTGTCCTTCTACAGATAATGTTGTGATTGGAAAACCTATTCAAGTCGACCTGTGAGCCGTAACCTCGGTCTGGCACCTCACCATGAAGTTTCCAACTGACGCAGGGATAGGATGCGTGTTGGAAAACCAGCGAGAAGCGAGGGAATGCTATAATTCCTCAATTACTAAAGCAAAAAATGGTGGATCGAGGGAAGGAGCCGAAAAAGGGTTGCAATTGGCCAATGAGATACAAGCCCAATCAGGTGAGCACGTCGCCAAATAGGGTGTTGCCTAAAGTGAGGATAGGGATTTAGATCCTTGCTTTGGGGATTTTGAGGAAGATGTAGGACCAGTCGAGGACCTTGAGGAGGTCCAACTCGATGAGTCAGATCCGATCAGGGTTGTGAAAGTCGGTAAAAACTTAGAGACAACAACAAAACAAAAACTGGTGGAATTTTTGAAGAAGAACCAGGAGGTCTTTGCCTGGTCACACAAAGATATGGTTGGGATTGACCCAGCAGTTATCAACCATGTCTTGAACATAGATAAAAGTTTTCCACCAGTACAACAGAATAGGAGGTTGCTCGACAAAGATAGATCGAAAGCATTAAAAGAAAAAGTCAAGAAGCTAAAGAAGAACAGATTCATCAAGGTAGCGCTTTATCCTTCGTGGGTCTCTAATCTCGTACTGGTTCCCAAGCCAAATGGCAAGTGGAGAACATGCGTGGATTTCACAGACCTCAATAAAGCCCGCCCAAAGGATTGCTTCCCACTCCCAAGGATCGACCAGCTATTTGATACCACTTCAAGACATGAGATCCTATCATTCATGGATGCATACTCTGGGTACAATCATATCAGTATGCACCCACCTGATGAGGATCACACTAGCTTTCGAATCGATACAAGGCTTTACTGTTACAAAGTAATGCCTTTCAGTTTGAAAAACACTGGTGCGACTTACCAATGACTAGTCAATCACATGTTCAAAGAGCTGATCGGTGTAAACATGGAGGTATATGTTGATGACATGCTGATTAAGTCGAAGAAGGCAAAAGAACACATCAGGGACCTTCAAGAGTGCTTCAACGTCTTAAACAAGTATCAGATGAAGCTAAATCCCCTTAAGTGTTCCTTCAGAGTTGGATCAGGGAAATTCTTGGGATTTATAGTGAGCTCACGAGGTATCGAAGCTAATCCCAAAAAAATCAAGGCCCTGGTCGAGATAGTCACCAACAAAGATAAAAGATGTTCAAAGCTTAACTGGGAGGATTGCCGATTTACCTAGATTTATCTCCAAATCTACAGACAAGTGTGTCCCATTTTTTAATCTACTTAGGGGCAATAAGAAATTAGAGTGGACGGAATAGTGCGAGCAGGCTTTCCAGGCCCGAAAATTTCATATGTCGCAACCATCAATTTTATCCAAGTCGGTTGAAAAGGAAACTTTGTTCATCTATTTGGCGGTCACAGAATATGCTGCTAGTGCTGTCTTGGTAAGAGATGAGGAAAATGTGGAAAAAGTTGTGTATTATATAAGCAAGAGGTTAATAGGGGCAGAAATGCAATATCCGCCCAATGAGAAACTAGCCTATTGCTTGATCTTAGCCTCCAGAAAGTTGCGACCATACTTCCAAGCTCACCCCATTGCAGTATTCACCGACCAGCCCCTATGGCAAGTCCTATAGAAACCGGAAGCCGCTGGTCGATTATTGAAATGGGTTGTTGAACTTGGACAATTAGATATTTCTTACTTGCCACGAGCAGCTGTGAAGGGACAAGCTCTAATAGATTTTGTCGCAGAACTTACTGGGCTCCAGGACATTAAGCCGACTGAAGAGCCTGAACCTCAAAGCCAAACTCCCTCTTGGAAGTTGTTCATAGATGGCTCTTCTAATGAGCACAACGCTAGAGCGGGTGTGATTTTAGTCACGCCTGAAGGACATCTATTCCACTGCGCAATCAGATTCGACTTCACAGCGTCCAATAACGAAGTTGAGTATGAAGCTTTGCTCGCAAGATTAAGATTAGCCAAGGATGTGAACATAAAGTCGCTTGAAATTGATAGTGACTCCCTTAGTGGTTAATCAAATTACCGGAGAATATCAAGCCTGGGGTCTGAAGATGGTTGCTTATTTAAACAAAACAAAGGATTTGTTGGCACAATTTGAAAAATGTACTCTCCAGCAGGTACCTCGCGACCAGAACTCAAACACTAATGATTTGGCCAAGTTAGAACATGCAAAGGATGCTGACACATTAAATATAGTGCCTGTTGAACGATTGTCCACACCGAGCATCCAAGCAGAAGAGTCCTCCCTGGTAATCCAAGCAACAGACACGTGGATGGCACCCTTCATTGAGTACTTGAAGCATGGAGTACTGCCGACGGACAGAAACAAAGCAAGAGCCCTCCAGAGGCAGTCATCTCGGTTTATCCTGGTTGACGAAGTTTTATATAGAAGGGGGTACTCAATGCCACTCCTAAGGTGTGTTTCAAAGGAAAGGGCCAAAGAATTAATGCTAGAAGTCCATGAAGGTTTCTGCGGGGATCATGCTGGGGGGCAGAGTTTATCTAAAAAGATTCTAAGGCAAGGGTACTTCTGGCCAACAATGAATTAAGACTCTGTGGATTTTGTTCGAAAGTGCGACAAGTGCCAAAGATTTCCCAATATACCACGAGTAGCCCCTAATGAGATAAAACAGATGCAAAGCCCATGGCCATTCGTAGTATAGGGGATAGACTTGATTGGGTCTTTGTCCACGGGAAAAGGCAATGTCAATTATGCCATGGTTGCTATTGACTACTTCACGAAGTGGGCCGAAGCTGAGCCATTTGCAACAATAACGACCAAGAAGGTTCTGGATTTTGTGGTCAAGAACATCTTGTGTTGCTATGGGTTGCCAAGGAAAATTGTCTCAGATAATGGCACACAGTTCGATAATGATTTGTTCACCAATTTTTGCGAAAGGCATGGGATTATCAAGAGTTTTTCTTCAGTAGCTCATCCATAGGCAAACGGATAGGTTGAAGCTGTCAACAAGACACTGAAGAAAAAGCTCGAAGAAGCAAAAGGGGCATGGCCAAAACAGTTACCTGAAGTCCTTTGGTCGTATAGAACATCCCATCAAATAGCAACGGGCCATACTCCATTTTCGTTGGCGTATGGATATGAAGCCATGTTGCCTGTTGAATTAGATCCGCCATCGCATCGAAGGTTGGTATACGATCAAAACATCAATAGTCAGTTATTGATGGAATCTCTAGATTTGGTCGATGAAAGGCGCGAGCAAGCTCAACTCCAAGTAGTAGCTTACCAAAAAAAGTCGCTCGGTATTTCAACTCTAGAGTACACGAAAATTTAATGTGGGAGATTTGGTACTTAGAAGAGTTTTCTTCAACACCCGTGATCAAGCTGCTAGAGTGCTTGGACCTAACTAGGAAGGTCCGTACCAATCGAAGAAGTTCTCCAGCCAAGCACTTATAAACTTGCTCGCTTAAATGGAGATCTCATTCCTCGCTATTGGAATGGAGAACACCTGCACAAGTACTATCAATAATCAGTTCTTTTTAAAGAATTGGCTTGTATTAATTTCACTTTTTACAAGTTTATGAACAAGGGTTAGTCAGTCACATGAGTGATCGCTTATAAGTGTAAGATCAAATTTTTGATCACTCGTACAGACACGATTGTCCATTTATTACAAGAAATGAAAGGTATTGTGCGCAGCCAGTTATTCTTGCCAATTATTGTATTTATTACAAATATTTTCTAATTACGTCTATTGTTTTGATATATTATCACTTTTTATAAGTATTTTTATGAGAAGTAATGTTCGAACAGGTCTTGGTCTTGGCAAGTGACCGAGGACCTTATGATCCTCAATCACTTGGGGGGCATATAAGGTGTTAAGAAAGCAAAGCATATCAACAAGTATATGTAAACGCATGAGCAAAATAAGGGAAAGCATGCTACAGTACTTAGAGTATTTTTCAAAATTTTGTTAAATCAAAACAAAGTGTTATGCTAAGTTTGGTCATGTGAATAGATGTTATAATAAAGTGCAAATATTATAATATCAAAAGTAAAATCCTTTACACCACGAGCAGCTTCTACTTGGATGTAATTGTCAATTAAAAGAAAAAGCTGCCCACGCAGCAAAAAATTGTCTTGACATCACGAACAGTAGTTCTTGTGTCCTAAGTTGCAAATTAAAGTAAATACAGGTAAAAATTTATGAAGCAGCAAAAGGATCTTGTTGAGGCTCTTGTGGCTGCTGGTCGACTGTTGCCCCAGCATCTTCATTGGCGCCCTCAATGCCTATTGCCAAAGATATCTCAGGAGATCCCTGAGTCTTCTCCTCCTCTTCCAGGTGAGCAATGCACTTTGCCAACTCAGCCTGCCTTACAGGGTCTGGTAAATAGGTAAAGTACGCCTTGGGATTACTCTTCCAAAACATATAGAAGCACTGGAATGTCGCTCCCTCATACTTCTCTAGGTTGCGGGCGTTGGTCTCCTCAAGGTCGGCAGTCTCTTTATGGCTAATCTCCAACTCTGTCTGAAGTTTGTTGGCTTCTCAATAGTTTATCAGCGAGGCCTCCTTATACCTCTCCTTGGAGGCAGTGATTTTGGCAATTGATTCCTCCTTATTCTTCCGTTCCTCCTCGAGCTTGGTGATCTTAACCTCAGCTGCTCGCAACTCCTCAACATGCTTAGCCTCGACCACCTTGTGCTGCTTGGCGAGCCTTCCCTCGACTGCCTTGATCTCTTCAGCATGCTTGGGGACCATCTCCTCCGAGCGGCGCCAACCGGTACTCACGGTCAGAATCCCCTACGATTAGAGAAAAAAATAGAAAAGCTATTTGTATCAATCAGAGAGATAAGCAATCAAACCACAATGAAAGCGGTGACTTATAGTGAGTAGTTTGTTCAGCACGCAACTAAAGAGCTGGTCGACCGACATGGTGGGAGCGCTGCTGAAGGATTCCAAACTGCGTCAGTGTTTGGATAGTTTCTTCAGCCTGTCGCGGGCCGAAGTGCAAGCAGAGTTCAGCATGGCCTCAACCAGATTTTTATCTAGTTGAGCAGGAGGACTCGGGTCGGCAGAAGCTGGAGGATTCTGGTTAGCAGGACTTGGAGGAGGAGTCGTCTCTTTTGAGGGAGTTGGCGCAGGAGGGTCCTCTGTCCGAGCCCTTTTTGCGGAAGGATCACTGTAGCCTTCTCCGGGATGACGCCAGTTTGACTTTTTCCTATTCGCAGGAGTTGTGGTAGTGGGATTGGTGTACAAGCCGAACACCTTCTCGACAAGCATGTCTACAAAAAAGAAGCATACGATCAATCAGGGCAAGTTGTAACGCAAAAATGACAAGGAAATGGAGAGAAAAGAAATTATAAGTAAAATACCCGAGCTACAACTACTGGTCGTTACATTATCTATTGTACTATTGCTACACTCACTCTCTACCTTGAAGAAGTCAGAATCTAAACTAGTCGCGTATTTAAAGTTGTCGTCCCCGTCAAATAAATGACAGGGAGTGGGCAAACAGTCTAAGAGTGAGAAGTCAGTACCGTTCTCATCCGAGGACTCAAGTATAGGCTCGGGGTGTTCAGAAAGCTTCTGCTTGCCCTTTCCCTATTGAGCAAGGGCAGCAGCTGCTCGTGGAGTGCTTGAGGGTTCCTTGATGGTCACTCCCGTAGCCCTCCTCCTCGGGGGTTGTGACACATCCTAGTGCTGCTCGGGAACTTTTCCCCCAGTAGCACTTCCCGCTGTCGATTCCCTCACTCTTTTCAATGTATGTCATGCTGGCCAGGGCTGCTGCCCGTATCTCCATGTCTGGAGTGGGGACTGGTCGATGCCATGGACCTGAACGACACCGAAGTTCTAAAATGTATATAGGAAAGCTAAAAGAAACCAAACGACCAGTAAGAAAATTATTTACCTCCTTCAGTGAAGGCCAAGTTGTGGGCGACCAGGTCTGGTGTTAAAAAGTACTCTTGGAAGTACTTCCCCACATTCGACTTGTGGGTAGTGTCACTCAGGAAGGTGCGAGCAAATTCCTGGTGGTAGAAATGGAAGAACACCGTGTTGTTGTGGTTGGGGTTAGATTTGAGACCAAAAAAGTAATTGATCTCATGTGGCGTAGGAACGGGCCACTTCTTATGATTGTAAAGGATATAGAGGGCGGAAAGAACTCTATATCCATTTGGGGTGATTTGAAAAGGAGCAACCTCGAAATAATTGGCCACCCCCTGGAAAAATGGATGTAGAGGCAAGGTTGCCCCTCCCTCGATGTGATACCTCGACCAGGCGCTGAAGGAGCCCCCAGGCAGGTTTGCCCGTTGGTCGATTGAGGGCTTGATGAGAGTTATCCCAGGAAGGCCGTACTTCTTGAGATAATTCCCTACCATCCTAGCTGTAATAATACTAGGAGGAGCCACGTACCATTCGACCTCGAGTCAGAGGATGTCGCAAGGTTGGGCTTTGGTTTGAATGTCTGGCGAGGAAATGTTTGTAGGTTGAGGGTTTGTTGGAGGAGTTTTAGCCCAAGGAGAAGGTTGATTATAAGAAGGCTGAGTTGTTTTCTTTTTTCTTTGTGCAATGGATTTTACGCGACCCATATTAGTTGGGCTGGTCGAAGGTCTATTTGTGGGGTGTTGAGAAAAGGGAATGGAAGCAATAGCTATTCTTGATCTTCGAGCAATAGTGTGAGTAAGTCGTCGTCGATCGGCCTCTCACCTCCTCACGGGTCGTGCATGAAAATCTGTGAACTGAAAAAGGGAGATGAGAATCTACAGCCAATAGACAAAATAAGTGGAAGAGTTGGGATAACGTTGCTCGTGTATAAAAGTTAAGCTTTTATACGACCAGCAACATTCTAATGTAAACACTAAATAGCATGCGAACAGCTTGGAAAATGGATTAAAAAGCAAAAGTGAAAAGTTTTTCAAGGAAAACTTTTTGACTCTGAGGAGGGCGAGAAAAACCCAGTTTAATGCCTAAAATCGAATTTTTACTTCGATTTTGCGCCCTAAATTAGTAATCCCTACTCCCAAACCAATTCCTAAGCCTCATTTAGTGTTTTTTCCTTATCCTATCATGCTAACACCTACATGCCCGATTACCCCAAATCACTTCTTCAAGAACATTCGGGAACTCAGAATCCAAAACACACCAGAAAACTCAAGATATAGTTATCGCATGGCATATCAGAAACAATGAAGCTCAGGAAACTTACTTGGATAAAAAATTGGTGCAAATTCACGAGTGTTAATGCGTCAACATGACAGATACTTCGCAGATCTCCAAAGTTGTTTAAGTTTCTAGGTACTTCGGGCTTCGTTCTTCAGTTTATGCTTCTTTCTTCAGAATTCTTGAGGAAAAAAAAGGGAGAATAAAAAGTAAAAAGTGAAACTTAGGGGTTATTTATATTGCTCGAGGCACAGTTAATAAGGTAATGATAGGGGATGATTTTTCGATGCGTGGAAAAGTGTGATAGCCATCAAATCGTCTTTTGGAAAACTGCAATGACATGATTAGTTTTCGTTTTCGAAAAGGCACTTGCAGCTCTGACAGGTCTGATAGGTCACACGAAGGGTTGGTCGTTTAAGTTTACTTTATGTTGGTCGCAGTAAAATAAACTTGGGGGCAAATGTTTACCCAAATATGGACTACCTAATGACGTGGTAGGATTGATCTACATGTAGGAAACACGTGGCTGTTTTAAGTAACCATATCTTCCTTGACTCTCGACCAGGAGATCATTGGTTTATCAAGTATCATAATTATGGGCGACCAGCCTGGTCGCATATACTCATATATTCCCTTCAGATGTGCAATCTTGTAATTACGTATTAATTGTAATTTTCATTATTATTTAGATACGCATGTATTAAGTGTAATTACGACCCATTGGCCCATGAAAACCTCATTGAGCCTATAAATAAGAATCAAAGGGCTCAAGAGAGGGGACTTTTTTTTTGAACATTTGGCTTGAGAACGCTTGAGCTGAGAGATTCTAAGAGAGAAAGAGAGTGTTGTTATCCATCACAATTGTATTTATCTTAGATTTAGTGAAACTCGTGAACCCTAGTTCATTGATCACTGTTCTTGGAATACTACATCAATAAGAACACTAAGTTGACGTAGGTTGTTACCATTCTATTGGGGCCGAATCACTATAAATTGTTTGCGTCATTTATCTTTTCGTCTGGAGTTCTTCTCATTTTCATCTTACTTTATATCGTTTATCTGACTCCGTGTCGTTGACCAATTCGATGGTCAACAATATTAAACAAATAATCATGAAAATAAAACATGTGAGCAAAGTGATTGACCAAGTCAAAAAATAATTTCTATTGTTTTATTAATAAATGAGATTACAAAGAAATTGGGTTTTAATTAGGGCATAAAACCCTAACACGTAGTTCCTTCACAAGAAAAGAATTTGGTAAGAATTCAATTGATGCATTATTTGTAGTGTGAAATTGAGATATGGAAATTAAATTATTTTTCATGCTTGGAACACAAAGAACATTATCTAATAGAAAATTTTTATGAGGAGATTTAAGTGTTGTTGAACCAATATGAGTGATTAATAACTTTGCCCATCTCCAATCATCATATCATCATTACCACCATACGGAGTGTGAAGAGAGAAGTTTTCCAAATCGAATGATAACATGATGTGAGGCTCCACTATCTAAGATCCAAGAAGAAGTTTTGGATGAAGTGGAAGCATAGTGAGCTTTGGATTGCCATGGTTGAGTCAAATTGTTGTTATTGGACTGAATGTACTGAAGTTTATATGATTGACATTTCTTGGCAGTGTTCCCTTGAACTCAACAAAGTTGGCAACATCTAAGGTACGGTCGCTGAGGGCAATCATTGTAACGCCCTACTACCCAAGGACTGTTACGTTGTGCATTTTAAACAGTGCTAAACTCACTAACCAAGTCATTTGGCCATAATCGTGTAACTAAATGTGATTAACGGTTTAGTGTTAAAATTTTTGGTTAGAGATGCAACGTTTCACTAAAACGTTTACTGTATACATTGGGATCCCAAAATATAATTTAAAGGTTAATTACAATAAAATATTTACAACCAGCCGACCTAAACGGCAAAATAGGGTTTAACCCTATTCCTCTTTAAACCCTCGGCCGTGGCGATCGAGCAGCCGCATATGTACACATCGTCACCTAAGCTCTCCAACTCAAGGATGGTCCAACTTTCTCTTGCCTTTACCTACACCACATAGCACCCGTGAGCCGAAGCTCAGCAAGAAAACTCAATATGCTCATGAACAGGTAATAATATGTTACTAAATCATAATAGGAATGCCTAGGGATAATAGCCCTATTCATGCATGCAAATAAGTCCAAATAATGATTGTGAGCCCTACCCTTTGTATAGCTGACTTATGGGCCCTACCCTTTGTCTAGATGACTTATGGGCCCTTCCCTTTATATAGATGACTATCAAGTCATAATTAGAATAGATGGCTAATGTGTCCATCTAAAATAAGTGACTCAAATAAGTGACAATTAAGTCACGCACTAACACTTTATGATTTTGATAATCATGTTGGGGCTTGTAGCCCTAATTAGATGAGTGATTAACACTTTAAGATTCTGGTAATCATGTTGGGGCTTGTAGCCCTAATCAGATGAGTGAGCCACACTTTGGGCTCCACACCCTAATCAGATAAGTGACTAATGAGTGAGTCATGAACTTGGGCTCAGCACCCATAGCCATGTGCATAGCCATGTGACGTTGCAATCACCTAAGCCTTTTAGCCCTGGCTTTAAGTAACTAGCCTTTAGACTAGACAAGCGCTTTTATTTTTCATCGAACTTGAGGTCGGTCAAGCATTAATGCTCATGATGATTAATTTAATGCTTATATTTATTAGATCTAATATTTTTGGCTCTGCGTTCATTACGCTTATGCCGCTTGTTGTACCCTAAGTTTAGCCTGAGTTCATTCACGCAGCTCGGGTAAAGCTGGCAAATAAATATACGGAGAAATAACCAAGGGAATGATATTTACTTATTATCCACGTGGGCAACTCCAGTGTTATGTGGTCACGCATGGTGATTAGGCGTCCTGGGTTTAACCCGAGCTACGGACACGAAGGCTGTGAAGCGCGAGCTTGGAGGGGATATCCAACTCATGGTAGTTCTAGTATATTGCATATATGTGGATCTCCAGAGACTCGGGATCCATTTATATGCATATTTATGACCAAGTTGTCATATTTAATATCTCAGATATTAGGAGTACATTTATCTTGTGATCAGATCATATCCCAATATAAATGGGAATTATTTGTATTAAATGTAATAATTATGTAAATACGTGATTGACTCACGCGATTACCCAAACCTGTCTAGAGAATTCCCTTATAAATACTAGGAATATTGGACGCAAAAGAGACCATTATTCTGTAATACTGAAACTCTGCCAAAATAGAGAGAGAAACAACAATAATATAGACTCATGGACTAGGTGGATTTTAACCACTGAACCACGTAAAAATTATGTGTTCTTGAGTGAATTCATTTATTTTTTTATTACGGTTTATTAAGCACTAATCTACCTTATTATTTCTTTATACACCGTTAGCGAAAAACCGCGTCAACAATTTGGTGCTTTCATTGAGTGGGAAATTAGTGCTTCATCAAGATCCCAGTTGATTCTCATCATGGTGCTCACTCACTTAATGCACGATAATGAGATAGAACAGCCTGGTGGGCAGGAGTCCCATCATACCGCTGTTTCAAACAAACCTGGCCTGAGATCCAGCAACGTCCGAGAAAACAACCAGCGGGTCATGGAGACACTGGGAGTTCGACATCATTTCCACTGAATCCAAATCCAAACTACCTAACTGTCATCGAATTGGAAAACATGCAATTGAGAAGCCATCTTGCTAAGGCAAACAGGCAGATTGAAGAATTTTTGGCTCGGTTACCCCCTCTTGTAACCGACGTTAATGTCAGAAAGAGGCAAAGTGGGTATCACCAGTCCCACAGGAATAACTAATCCAAACCAAGTCAGTCAGTCAAAACTGCCACCCCAAGTTCTGCTCCAACAGGGCGAGATCGCCAGAATGCTCAACCCAGCGGCCCCGATAGGGGTCATCAGCATGTCAGTCGATCGGTTAAAACCGCAACCCCAAGTTCGATGCCTCCTTCACAAGCACCTAGGAATGCCCATGGAAATTCACGAGGAGGGGCAGGGATAGGCTCACAGAGACCGAATGTTCCAGAAAACCCTCCTACGTCGCGATCGGATCAACAGGCGCGGAGAGCTAGAAATAATAGAGTAGAACAAAGGCGAGCTAATCTAGGTCGCCCTGATGGGACAAGGATTGCCTCACCAATAAGGCATCCTCCATCAACTATAAGACATCCAATGCCACCTCGTCCTACACGAGACATTCCAGCTTATGGAGACAGCAGGAGAAATCCTCCTCCATCTGCCAATACCTACGTCCCACGGACACGTGTTGAAAATCCAGATCCTCGGCCCCAACCGCGAGCTGTAAGCTTCGAAAATGGGAGTTACTAGACCGAAATTCATCGTAGTGGTAGGTCCAAGGGCAATCTAAGAAATCAGTTGAGTTTGGCGCAAAGCCCTCTGTACAAGTCGCAACCTGATTTGCATGATTGCCTGAATTCACAGAGAAGGAATCCAGCTCGGAATGAAGATGTTAGTTATAATCGACAAGTGGGAGGTCCGTCCATAGTACGCGATAATGGGAATGCCCCACCAAACCAAGCTTGAGCTTGGAGGGACAATAACCCATCAAATGCATACGATAGGATGGGAGCTGTTGAACAGCCCCAGGTAACCTAGGTACCAGAGACCAAACCCTCAAGAGGCTAGCTCTGATGGAAGAACAAATGAAGAGGCTTTTATCTAGAAAATACAAAGATGATTGCAACTTAGAGGATGAGCTTGAACCTTTCGCTCCAAATATTACGACGGCCACATATCCGGTAGGCTTCAAAATGCCACACTTGTCAAAATCTAATAGAGATGGAGATCCGTCAGACCACCTCGGAATGTTTAACACCATGATGATGGCCCATAATCTTGGACTCGATCTAAGGTGTATTTTATTCCCTGTAACTTTGGTTGGGCCAGCCTGGCAAGTGTTTAAACAATACAAGAAATATTCCATAAGCTCGTGGAAGAAGTTTTCCTCTTATTTCAAAAAAGCATTCCGGGCTTCACAGGCAACTCAGGTTGATACTGATTCATTGGAAAACGTAAAGCAGCAACCCGGAGAGACGTTGAAGGCATATCTAAGTAGGTTTGCCAATGTCGATGCACGAGCTAGGGATGTTGATGACAGCTCCAAGCTCATGGCACTGAGGATGGGAATCCTTGTAGGGGGAGACCTGTGGCATGAATTACAGAGAAAATGAGTTAAGAGTGTGAACAAATTCTTGGCTCGAGCTCAAGAGTGGAAGAGCCTGGAGGAGGCGCGAGCTTCCGTCGTGAGAACTAGCTAGACCCCCGTCCAGCCCATTGGAGCGGTAACGGACGATGTAGCTAAGGCTCAAGCCATTACCCAAAATAACCAAGGGGAAATAACAAAAGGAAGGGAAATGGCAAGAGCAACCAGAGTGGGACAAAGAAAAATAAGTCTGGAGAAAAATTCAAACTTGTTTACGCTACTTATACTGACCTAACGAACACTAGGGAGCGCATCCTCCTGGCAAATTCTACTCGCCTCCCATGGAAGAAGCCAGAACCATTGAAAAACTAGAGGGCGAAGAGAGATTCTTCAAAGTTCTGTCGGCTCCATAATGACATCGGGCTCAACACTGATGACTGTTGACAGTTGAAGGATGAGATTGAAACTCTCATTAGAGCAGGACTGTTGGCCTAGTATGCCCGAAATAGATTGGTCCCTAATCAGCCCACAGGACCAAACCCTCCATCAATCCCCAAAGGTCCAGTAAGTCAAACTGAAGCTCAAGAAAATCAGGTCTACCCTCCTCTGATAGTAGGGGAGATATAACTACCATTTCAGGAGGGCCTCATTTGGCAGGAACGAGCAGCAGGGCCCAGAAGAGGTACATTAACGAACTAAAATCCCATAACGGGGTGGATTTTTTCCCTGAACAACGGTTGTCAAAACAACAGCAATTGGAAAAGCAACCAATCACTTTCACATAAGAGGATAGCCACGTCCAATTCCCACATAACGATCCCTTAGTCATAATCGTTCAGCTCGCCAACCGGAGGGTCCGGAGGACACTAGTAGATAACGGGAGTTTTGTGAATCTACTTTTTAGGTCCACCTTGGAAAAAATGGGGTTGTTTGTAATATAATTGAAGGCGACCTCAATGACTCTGTATGGGTTTTCTAGTGAAGGGTCAACAGCCATCGAGACGATCGAATTAGTGGTAAGATTGGGAGGGGGCTTCACGAACTGTCTCTAAGTTACTTGAGTTTGTGGTAATCAACTGTCCAGTTGCATACAATTTGATTTTGGGCCGACCTAAGCTGATGGCATTTGAAGCCATAACCTATATCCGCCACCTAGCAATAAAATTCCCCTCAGCTGCAGGAATATGCACCGTCAGAGGTGATCAGCTCATTGCCAGGGAATGCTATAGCATTTCTATGAAGGGAAAATCATAACTCGGGTAGCAAGCTATGGCCATAAATAACGGAGGTGAGGAGTCCCAGGAAGTAGAAGTTACTTGTGGGGTGGAAGAACCTCAGTAAAAAGAGGACACTAATGACACCCAACGCGATGACATTGATCCATAGATGGGCAAAGACAGATCAGAACTCCAAGCTATAGAGGAGCTCGAGGAAGTAAATATTGACCCCAATGAAGCTTCAGGAGTTGTAAAGATTGGGAAGAATCTTAATGATAAAAGGAAAAAGAAGAAGCTGGTCAATTTCTTACAAGAGAATTTGGACGTTTTCGCTTGGTGACATGAAGATATGGTGGGAATAAGTCCAAGTGTAATCATGCACACTTTAAATTTGGACAGGAACATGCCTGCGAAATCCCATAAATGGAGACGCCTGGGAACAATCCGAGCTGAGGCTCTTGAGGAAGAAGTAGCTCGACTACTAAAGTGCGGGTTTATCCATGAGGCAAAATACCCGATCTAGGTCGCCAATCTCATGCTGGTCCCAAAGCCAAACGGGAAATGGAGGACTTGTATCGACTTCTCTGACCTGAATAAAGCTTGTCCCAAGCATTACTTTCCACTACCAAGGATTGATCAGTTAGTAGATGCCACGACAGGTCACGAGCTCATGTCATTCATGGATGCGTATTCTGGATATAACCTGATCACGATGAATCATGCAGACCAGGAACATACCAGCTTCATGACCCCAAATAATGTATATTGTTATAAAGTCATGCCTTCGGGCTGAAGAATGCTGAAGCTACATATCAATGCTTAGTCAACAAAATGTTCGCTAATCAGATCGAGAGAAGTATGGAAGTGTATGTCGATGATATGCTTGTTAAATTAAAGGTTGTCGATAACCATGTGTCTGATCTTGAAGAATGTTTTGGAATATTGAGGAGGTATGACATGAAGCTGAATCCTCATAAATGCACCTTTGGAGTGGCATCTGGAAAATTTCTGATATTCATAGTCAACACGAGGGGGATAGAGGCAAATCATGATAAAATTAGATCGTTGTTAGAAATGCCCTCACCCAGGTCGCGTAAAGAAGTTCAAATCCTGATTGGAAATGTGGTAGCCTTGAATCACTTCATTTCAAAATCTACTGACAAATGTTTGCCATTCTATAACTTGCTCAGGGGAAACAAAAAATTTGAATGGACTAAGGAGTGAAAACAGGCATTCCTCGACCTAATAATGCACCTGGCCGAGCCCCCAATATTATCTAAGCCTATGTTTAAAGAACCTTTGTTCCTTTATTTGTCTGTGACAGAAAATGCATTCAGTATCTTGTTAGTCTGAGAAGAAGATCGTGCTCAAAAACCAATATATTATATAAGCAAGAGACTTCTTGGAGCTAAGTCACAATACCCACTGATAGAGAAACTGGCGTTTTTTCTGATATTGGCTTCTAGGATGCTCCAGCCATATTTCCAGTCCCATTCAATCAACGTCATGACCGATCAACCTTTAAGGCAGGTGTTGCAAAAACCTGAAATGTCTAGATGTCTTTTGAAATGGGCTATCGGCTTAGCCAATTTGAGATATTGTATGTGCCACGGACCTCAATCAAAAGTCAGGCCCTTGCTGATTTTATGGCTGAATGCACCGGATTTCAAGAGGAGCTTTTGAAGGAATCGGTACAGGAATTATGGAAAATTTTCGTGGATGGATCGTCAAACGAGAATGGATCGAGAGCTAGGATCATCTTAATCTCCTCAGAAGGGCATCGATTTCATACAGCTCTAAGATTCATATTCAAGGCATCCAACAACAAAGCCGAATATGAGGCTTTACTTGCTGGGCTGAAGGTGGCAAGGGAGCTCAAAGCGAAAGTCGTCCAATGCTACAGTGATTCCCAGCTCGTGGTTAATCAGGTGTTGGGGAAATATCAAGCTCATGGTACCAAGATGGCGACCTACCTAGCTAAGGTGAAAGGAGAACTGTTAGAATTTGAGTACACTACTGTTGAACAGATCCCCCGCGAGCAGAACTCTAATGCTGACGCTTTGGCACGGCTTGCCACCACAAAAGAATTTGAGACATTGAATGTAGTGCCAGTGGAATTCTTGGAGAATCCGAGTGTAACAGAAATGGTAGAAGTCAAAATGATTGACACAAGACTGACCTGTATGACTCCCATAATGGAATACCTCACAACAGGAAGGCTACCTGACTATAGAAAGGATGCAAGAAAAATACTATATCAAGCTCCACGGTAGGTGATAGTGGATCGGACGTTGTACCAATGTGGTCATTCATTGCCTCTCCTACGATGTGTTATGCCTGAGGAAGCTAAAACCATTTTTGCAAGAAGTGCACGAAGGTTTTTGTGGAGATCATGCTGGGGGGAAAAACCTAGCACTGAAAATACTGAGGCGGGGCTATTTTTGGCCCACTCTAACAAAAGACTCAATCTCGTATGTTTTGAAGTGCGACAAATGCCAGTGTTTTGACATAGTTTCCCGAGCTACTCTAGTTGAGCTAACGATGATCTCATCCCCATGGCCATTCACAGTATGGGGAATCGACCTAATAGAGTCCTTACCTATGGGAAAGGGAGGAGTTCGTTACGCGGTGGTGGTGATCGACTATTTCACCAAGTGGGTAGAAGCCAAACCTCTGGCAACCATCACTTCAAAGAGAGTCCTAGACTTCGTAGTGAAGAGTATTATATGTCGATTTGGGCTTCCTAAAAAGATTGTGCCAGACAATGGGACACAATTCGATAGTGATCTCTTCACTGACTTTTGTGAAAAATACGACATTATTAAGAGTTTCTCCTCAGTAGCATATCCACAGGCCAATGGAAAAGTGGAGGCTGTGACCAAAACCCTAAAGGCTAGCCTGAAGAAGAGGTTAGACGAGGCCAAAGGATTATGGCCTGAACAACTCCCGCAAGTACTTTGGGCCTACCGAACTTCTCACAGAACCTCCACGGGACATACTCCTTTTTCCTTAACTTTTGGAAGCGAGGTCGTCCTTCCAATCAAAGCCATGGTAGCCACTCACAGGCAAAGTACATTCAACCAAGAGCAGAATGAGGGACTACTTAACGCATCCCTCGATCTAATTGAAGAAAAATGAGAAGAGTCGCAGTTACAGCTCACCCATTATCAACAAAAAGTCACTCTCTATTTTAATTCTAAAGTTAAGATGTGTAGATTTGGATTGGGCGACCTGGTTCTTCGAAGGGTATTTCTAGCAAATAAAGATCCCAAGGATGGTTGTTTAGGCCCGAATTTAGAGGGACCATATCACGTCGTTGAGGTTTTGCGTGAATGAACTTTCAAGATAGCTCGGCTAAATAGGGAAGTAGTCCCACGGACCTGGAACACCCTACATATGAAAAAATATTATCAATAGCACCACCATCAATGTAAGGATTATTTATAAAAAGTCATTTTATTAAATAATAGGTGGATTATTAAATAATTTTTAAGATTGTATGAGTTCGTGTTCTAGTGTTTGTAAAAGCAACTAAGAAAGTTTCTACATTCTGGTTACTTGGGGGGCATATAACACGAGATTGGAAAAATTAAGCTTGCTTGATAAGTTTAAATCATTAAAATCCCTGGACACAACCATGTCCAAAACTTAGAGGCTTGGAAAAATTGATTATTCGACGGCTTTTTAAGAGCTCGGGTTTTCAATAAACCTATCGCAAACTAAGTTTAAATCATTTAAAATCCTTAGACACAACCAGGTCCAAAACTTAGAGGCTTTGAAAAATTGATTATTCATCGGCTTTTTAAGAGCTCGAGTTTTCAATAAACCTGGCGCGAACTAAGTTTAAATCATTTAAAACCCTGGACGCAACCAGGTTCGAAACTTGGAAAGTTGGGAAATTTTTTTAATATCAATGGCTTGTTAAAGCTCAAGCTATCAATAAACCTAACAAGAACTAAGTTTAAATTATTAAAAACCCTCGATATAACCAGGTTCAAGGCCTAATTCTTAACAGGTATGATACAAATCAGCACACAAAACTTAGATATAACCAAGCTTGATAAATTCTATCCCGATCTAAAAATCAATTCCTAAAATCTCGAATGTATAAGTCTAAGGATTCATAAACATGAGAGATAATAAAGGAAAGATAAATGGATTAAAAAGTTAGATTTATATTGAAATAAAGCAAGCAAATTATCCCGAGGAGAAAAAACCTCGAACTAAGCCCGAAGGCAATTGTTTAATAAAAAAAATGTTAAACAAATACAAAAGAGCTATCATTGACCTCCATTAGCTCGCCCCGAAGAGGTGACCTCATCGCCATCTCCCTCCGCTGCTCCAGAAGCGTCACCAGTCTCCGACGGTTCTTGCAAGAGTCGAGCCTTGAATCTTGTAAGATACGGATCCCACAGCTCGGCTCCCATGAAAGAGAAGTTCACATCCGGGTTAAAGGCCCATCACTCATATAGCATCTCTCCCATGGCCGATGATGAGGCCGCCTTTTCTTCTTTGACTGCGGCCTCAGCCTCAAGCAGTTTTGCTTTGTCTTCATCAACCTCGCCCTGAAGTTGTGCAGTTTGAGCCTGGAGGGCAGAAAATGCAGTCTTTGCAGCCTGCTCACTTTCTTGGGACGAGGCAAGAGTAGCCTTGGCATCATGCTCACTCTTTTGAACTACCGCCAAGGCAGCTTTGGTGGCCTGCTCGCCTTCTTGAGCGGCAGTCAGGGCAATGTTGGCAGCGTTTAGATCAGCCTGAAGCTCATCATATCTAGCCCTAGCACGGTGTAGGATCTTGGAATTTAAATCTAGATGCATGCTTCCTATTATTTTTCCAAACACATAATAGAAACATAGAATAACATGACATACATATGAACATTAGATCCGTAAATTAACATAAACACAATGATGTAGAAACTTATGAATACGCAACAGAATTGGAACAACTCCTTCCTTCAATCTCTCTAACCCTTGATTCCTTTCTGTAGCAGAGTATTATCAAGAGATTGAACTAGATCAGCAACACGGTCTTCCTCACCAAGCCTTTGATCAACCTAGAACTAGTGTGGGCTGGTTCTCAACACATGAGATAGAGATCTAGAAAAGAAGAAGAGAAAGTGGCTAAGAAAGGATTAGAGTGTCTAGGTTTTCACTTACCCAATGAATCAACTGAGACTGACCTCTAAAAACCCTAGATATCATATTCCTTATATAGACAACTTAATGGGCTTTATTTAAATTTAAATTTTGAATTAATTAAAATAATAAACAAAAAGATAAAAGCCTTAGGCTCCTACAAATGGACTTGGGCCCAATACCTTTATTTTGAATTTAAATCATTATTGGACCTAAATTCAAAACTTTTTATTTATTTTTTATTTATTTATATTGGCACAAATTTATCAATATTAATAAATTTACCCAAAGATTCTCTTTTATTATCTAAATCTTACATCTCTATAAATTTTCCAAAATTGACCTAGTCAACTTTAAAAAATCCTAATTGATAATTAAATCAATTAATTGAGACATTCTAGATGATTTACTCAAAGGTGATGCGGGGACCATGGATCCATGAAATCAAGCTCCAATAAGTTACCGTGAATTTATTTACGAATAATTTCACTACCTTATTAATTCCTCGTGACTTCACTATAGACTTGGAATTGAACTCTTGAATTCATAGAATGTATTTTCCAAACCATAAATACGTTATCCATTGTTATAACCATTACAGTTAGTCAATCCTCTATCGATGATTTACTAACAAGCTAGGTGAAAATTACCGTTTTACCCCTCATCAGTGTTTTATCCTTAACTCCCACTAAGTTCCTTATAAATGATATTTCCGTGAACTTAATCACAGAAATGAGATCTCAATCATTTAACCTTTTGAACAAAGCAATTACGGAAATCATCTTTTCACTTCTCATACAGAAGTTATAGATTTCATACTTATGAATAATACTCCCACTCAATTACATTACTAAATCTCCAAGATGTAAGTATGAGCTAGACCGTAGGGTAAGCTGGTAACGAACAAGTCAAAAGATTTAAATAATATAATTAGCAGAATATTATCACTCAGAATTAAGATTGACTTAACATATGGTCAACGTTGTGATATTGATTAGATTCGATAACAACGATACTTATTTATCAATCAATAATCAATATCGGTCCTAGTCCGATGTAACCAAATACATCCGATCATAACTACTTGGTCAATGCCTTGGACAAGACATCACACTCCTAATGTGTAAGTAGATCATATCGTAGATTTCCTAATCAGTGAAAATCCAATGCACTGATCTAATCTAGGACTTGTTCTTTTGAACATATAATTACAACTATAATCTACTGTGACCTAGTCACCATAATTGTAACTATCCATATGTTCAGGATTTTATGAATGTTTGTATTAATTGAATAAACATGTAATAAAACAAGCAAACAATGCAATTGAATAAACAAAATAATTTCTACTTCTTTTATTGATAATAATAACGTGTTACATAAGAAATATGGTTTTATTAAGGGCATAAAACCCAACACACGGGCTATGCTGCGATACTGGGCCAGGATAGACTGCAAAATAACAAAACAAGTCAGAGATATACCCTTGATCACAATTAGAAGAATTTTTTCACCAAGGAAAGACAACTTACAGTGAGGTTTATCCCCCTAATTCCATGACATTCTCTGGGCTGCGCTCCTTGATGGTCCCCAGATCCCTTGAGCTGGCCTTATATGCGTGGTTCACCATATGGCTCGCAGTCTCATAAATGATACCCCGAAAGGCTTCAGGGATCTTCTCCAGGTCCTAAGGATCCACTGGTATTCAGACGGTGGGAGCTGGGACTGTAGGAGCTAAGGGCTCAACTTGTATCACTTAAGCCTGAGGATGCATGAAGCAAGGCGGAGGAGGAGAAAGTTGCTCGGTAGTGACCGTAGCTGTCAAGGCTGACTCTCGAGTCGAGCTCGTCTCCTTATTTTTGGTAGGGGATTTTAAGGTGTTTCCCGCTACAGGGGGTTTTCTTCATGATCCTGAGCCTCTTTACGACGAGGCCTAAGCCGACTTTCTTGGTCTAGAAAGCAATTCAGAAGTCAGGAGCTCTGAGTTGTTCCATCTCTTCACCTGAAAAGAACAAAAAGGAATTAGTTCACAAATAAGGTTGTCAGAAATCTATAAAGAAAGAAAATAAACAAAGATCCTACCCTCTGGGATGGGGGAGGAGTCTATTATCATGACCTCCAGCCTTGAAACTAATGGAGGAGAGGGGGATTCTACGACTAATATTGTTGGGATCCTAAGGGGTTCAAGTTCAGGTCCTTCCTTGGGGCAGGATTCCTCTACATACTGTATAAATCTAGGGGCAAATGCACCCTAGAGCAGAGAAGGCCAGGTCCTACGGTTAGTTCCATACTCCTCAAAAATGGTGGATCTAAAGTTTAAAGTGTTGTGTACAACGACTGTGCCCTTAGGATAACTGCTATCATGGCGTACCACTAGGCGGTCTACGCACTGCAGTAAGGTTATATTTCGATCTGGGTTATAGGGATGATGATGAACGAGCTGGTTTGGATTAAAATGAACTAACCTAAAATTGGAAACAACCCTATCTAATTCCCTAAAAGGGTATGGGTAACCTTGGCCGGAAGGGTCGGCTGCTGCCCCTGATGCAACTATTTCTAGATTGGGTTCCCGGTCAACCTCGGGAGCCTGCCTTTTTCGCACTAAAGGCACTTCGTCCTCTTCACCCTTCTCGTCCTCAATGGCTGGCAAGACCTCTTGAGAGGATGGGAGCTCGGGGATCGCCAAAAGGATAGCCTGGGTCCTCAAGGCCAGTGTTTGGACTTCGCCAATCGACTGGCAAGCCACCTGGCGGTAATCCTTCTCATGGGGGGGGGGGGGGGGGGAGCCCATATAGCTTTTCATATTGACCCCCGAGGGTCACAGACCTTCCCATCCTTGCAAATATGGCTGCACGAGAAACAAATTCAGTTAAGACAAAAAAACAATATATGTCTTAAGAGGAATAGAAAGTCACAAGCTGAATTCGCAAAGATAGAAGACTTACGAGGTCAGTTGAAGTAGCGGTGTTCGCAGTTACAAAATCCATTCGACATAAAGAACAAGTCTTTGTAGTCATTTGGATGATTGGGAAGCTTGATAACGGAGGCTGAGTTAGGGAACCGCATGAGGTAGTAGAATCTGTCACCGCGTCCTTTTTGGTCGGGGCTTCCCTTGAGGCAGAAGAAATAAAGAATGTCTGCTGGAGTGGGGACCTCCCACTCGTATTTCAGGAACAAATACTTCAGCCCTCCCAAAAGTCTATACGAATTTGGAGGGAGCTGAAATGGAGCCAGCTTCACATAATTTAGAAAATCCACGAAGTACTGGTCCAGGGAGAGGAAGGCCCCAGCCTTCAGGTGTTCATCACTCCAAGCTACGAAGTCATCTTGGAAAGGGGAGCAGCTCCGTTCCCCTTTGAATGCAGGTCAGGCAAAGAGAGTTCCCGTTCTGACCTTTATGTTGTGGCTCAACATAATTTTGTTCACTGTCCCCTGAGTCGTGATCTTGGAAACGATACGCTCAGCCTCGAAGTATGCACTAGAGTCAACCATGATCTCCTTCTCTACCACCGGACCAAAGTGCGGGATGGGAGATTCTGGGGAAATCTGCTTCCCTTTGTTCTTTTGTTGGGAGGACAAGCTCGAGGCATTCTTCTTTGGGGCATTCTTCTTTTGAGAAGCCATCAGATCGCCTAACGATAGAACGACCTAGTTAGTAGGCGACCTATGATGATCTAAAACTGGGACGCTAGAGTACGAAGAGGGAAACAGTTTACTTATATATTCGAGCTAAGGTTAGCCTCAGCCCCATCGCGTGATGCCATGCAATATTCTAAGCTGCGCGCCTCGGTTTCCTAACCGACCCCTGATATTTAGGGATCCGTGTGTCAGAAGGCCAGACCACTACTTTCCTTGGGAGGCGATTTAGTGCAAAACCACCCAAGAAACGTAACCTCTAAGCTATCTTATTCTAAACCTAAAAACCCTTCATTTTCTTTATCCCCAAATGGGTGTTCTTTAAATTAAGGCACCATTAGGATTACCCAGATTTACCCAGAAATTTCCCAGGTTTATGAACGTTCTATTTCTAAAACATTTTAGGATTCGCCCGTCGAACCTAAGTCAAAACCTATTCCCTAAGAACATTTGGAAGTAGCCTAACAGTAACTACAATGAATGTTGTGGATGAACGTGGTGAAGAACAAAAATTCCATTTAAAAAAAAAAAGAAGAAGAAAAAACTCTTCAAACCAAAGAATGAGATACTTATAGTGTGTTCTTCGACGGTAAGGTGTAGACTCGGTGACGGGAAGCTCCTGGAAAGCTTCTGAGTGACTAGGTAAGATGAACGGTTTTTGGGATTTCTAGGAAAGAAGAGAAGCTTGGAAGTGCAGAAAAGGAAATTTTTTAAATGAAAGGTGGTGAAATTGGAACTCTGACCACCCCTTTTATACGTAAATTGTGCAGATTAATCTGGGCCATCCAATTGGGTTAGTTCAAGATCCAAGGGCCAAGGTTAAATAGACCAAATGGCGACAAAAAGGTGACAATACAATTATTGCAGTCCTCAAAACCCGAACAGACGCCAATTGCAGTACACCATGTGTCCAGTACTCAAGTAGTGGGAAGGATTGGTTTTGTGTAACAGAAGTCTAAAAGCCCCTATTGTGTAGGTAATAAAGTGATGACGTCATACACGAGCAGGAGCTTGGGGGCAAATGTTGTACCCTAATTTTAACCCCAATTCATTCACTCAGCTTGGGTAAAGCTGGCAAATATATATACGGAGAAATAACCAAGGGAATGATATTTACTTATTATCCACGTGGGCAACTCCAGTGTTATGTGGTCACGCATGGTGATTAGGCACCCTGGGTTTAACTCGAGCTACGAACACGAAGGTTGTGAAGCGCAAGCTCTGAATATTAAAACAGCTATTGAAGCACGAGCTTGGATGGGATATCCAGCTCGTGGTAGTTCTAGTATATTGCATATCCGCGGATCCCCAGCGACTCGGGATCCCTTTATACGCATATTTATGACCAAGCTGTCATATTTAATATCCCAGATATTAGGAGTGCATGATCAGATCATATCCGAATATAAATGGGAATTATTTGTATTAAATGTAATAATTATGTAAATACGTGACCCTGTCCAGAGAATTCCCTTATAAATACTGGGAATATTGGACAGAAAATGGATCATTATTCTGTAATACTGAAACTCTGCCAAAATAGAGAGAGAAACAACAATAATATAGACTAGTGGACTAGGTGGATTTTAACCACTAAACCATGTAAAAGTTCTGTAACGCCCTAAACTCCAGGGACGCTAAACTCGCTAATCGAATCATTTGGCCATAATCGTGTAACTAAGTATGATTAGCGGTTTAGGGATTAAATTTTTTGATTAAGATATAACATTTCATTAGAATGTTTACTGTATACATTAGGATCCCAAAAATATAATTTAAAGGTTTGTTACAAGGAAATATTTACAACCAGCCGATCTAAGCGGCAAAATAGGGTTTAACCCTAGTTCCTCTTTCAACCCTTGGCCGTGGCAGTCGAGCAGCCGTATATGTACACATCGTCACCTAAGCTCTCCAACTCAAGGATGGTCCAGCTTTCTTTCTTTACCTGCACCACATAGCACCTTTGAGCCGAAGCCCAGCAAGAAAACTCAATATGCTCATGAACAATGATAACATGTCATCAAATCATAAAGTGCATGCCTAGCAATAATAGCCTTAATCACGCATGCAAATAAGTTCTGATAATGATGGGTATATAACATCAACCGCTGATCATAATAATCATCCAGGGCTTTTAGCCCTAAATAGAAGACTGATAGTTGTAAAAGTCACTAAGGTGGGTTTCGTTCCCACTAGCCATGTGACGATACGGTCACCTGGGCTTTACAAATAAGTGATCGCGTCACTAGCTTAAACAAAATAAGTGATATATAAGCAAATCACCAATGCAAACCAATCGAGTGACCATAGAGTCACTACTGTGGGTTTTGTATCCTCTAGCCATGTGACGATAGAGTCATCTGGGCCTTCTGGCCCTGGCTCTGAGTAACTAGTCATAGAACTAGGCAAGAGGGAGTGACCATAAGGTCACAACTGTGGGTACCGCTCCCTTATCCATGTGACGATAGGGTCACCTGGGCCTTTGGCTTCAGATCTGAGTAACTAGTCATAGAACTAGGCGAGTCATTAATGCTCCATATGAGTCATTCAATGCTGATGTCGATTAGATATAATCTTTTATCGGCTCTGTGTTCATGACGCTTATGTTGTTTCTCACTCTTAGGTTAGTAACACGCGACCAGTGCCGATTCTGACTAGTCAGTGCCATACACAAGTAAGCAATGCTACCACACATATATCATATGTCAAATATTCGAATGTAGGGCATTCAGCATGCTTACTTAATAATTGCTAGCATAATTAGGATCATGCACAAACACAGAGACTCAAGCTCTGGTCAATCTCATATTTAACATTCATGGCATGCCCTAACCACATATATCTCGTGCATCACTAATAGGCAAGATTTGTTAAGCATTGAATATGCAATCAATATCCACATTTAAACACTCAACATGCCTCAATAATAACTACGCATGTCATATATATAGGGTGCAGTTTTCTTACCTTTAGTCCAAGCACATGTTACCAATAAACGAGCCACAAGCACGATCCTGATTCCAAGCCTCTAGTGATAACCTAGTCACAACCATAAATGATGATTCAATGATTTCAATCTCTAAAACCCAATCCCGAAACCAAGACCAAGCCTCCAGGACGTCGAATCCCACTAAACTGGGTAGTAGGAACGATCCCGAGGCCTAAGGTTTGAGTTCCCATGATCAAAACATCACTTCGGCCACAAATGCCCTCAAGTGTTGCAGCCCCAACTCACTGAGCCACGGCCCCTAGCCATAACAGAGGTGCCAGCATCAGGCACCTGCACCAATCGCCGCAGCCCTACTAACCAAGCGTCGCGGCCCACAGGCCTTTCAGAATCCTCTGTTATATTATTTCATATAATATAATATTAGATTAAATAATGTGACAAAATGTGATTTGTCACACAAATGTGATTTGTCAAACCTTGTAACATATTATTGAAAGTCACAAAATTGGACACATGTGTGATCCCAAATGTGACATATTTTTGGAGTTACAAAATCAGTTACAAATTTGTAACTCCCAAATATTACCTAATAATGTGTATATTATATGTTACACATTTGAGATTGGATTTCACAAAGTCATGATGATATATGACTATTGGAGACATGTTTTTAACTCCCAATAGGTGTTTGGAGGTTACAAAATCATGTGGGAAAGGATTTGGGACATTTTGGAATGTTTTGGAAAAATCACATTTTTGGCTGAAAAAAGGCTGTGGCCACGGCCACTATCTTTCCCTGGCCGCAGCCTGGGGGACAAAGGCCAGTGGCCGCGGCCACTGATGATCCTCGTCGCGGCCAGTGAGGCTGACAGCCTATGTGAATTTTCAGATTTTTTCCAAATTGAACGGTTCTAACATCCCAAATAACTCTCAAATCTCCATTTTAATTCCATAAACATCCAATTAAACATTGGTAACAGCCATGGGGGTTGGTGGAATTTGAAATTCAAAGGGGTATCTCAAACTCTATAAATAGGAGCCTAATGCTCACTTGTAAGACACACCATTTTTCCATCCACAAAGCACTTGGCTGGAAAATACACCTTGAGGCTTGATTATTCCAGAAAGCATTTCCAAAAATCTGTAAGAGATCCCTTAGTGCTTGAGTTAGGGGGAAATAAGCTTTTGGACAAAGGTTTTAAACCTTGCTCAAGTTGGTGATCCCCAACCCTCTTCGCTTAGGTTGTGTAAGTGAGAGTTTACTATTGTTTTGTTCTTGCATTTTTTCTCTATTTGCTTTTCTTCTTATTTTCATTTTCTATTTAGTTGTAACTTTTGTTTAGAGTTGTAATCTTCTTTTCTTTTGTTTCAAACACATTTCCTTTACTTTTAATCTTTTGTTTAGAGTTGTATCTTTCACCATTCTTTTCTTCTCTTTCTTCCTCTTCCTTTCTTTGTCTGTTTGTATTTTCAGTTATAGAGTTGTAACACTCCTTTTAATCAATTATTATTTATTTGTAATATATTTCATAGAGTTATATTATCTTACCTTTTCCATTGAGGCAATCTATTTTTTCCTAACATCCTCCACCTGCTTCATCGAGCCTGGGCCGCGACGCTCAAGAACAAGGCTGCGGCCCACCCACGAACCAGCCACTTTTCTCCGATTTTACCATTTTAAAACCTTCCAAAAACCTATCCAAACATCTCTAAACTCAAAAATCAAGGTTCCCAAACATCCCCATGTTCCAAAACCCATAAAACCCAAGCTTCAATTCATTCAAAAACTCATCAAAATACAAAATCCAATTCAAGCTTAAAAACTTTAAAAACTTAGAACTTAAAACTTAAATTACCTCTGATTGAGTTGTTCCTAACTAAATCCTCTGGCTAATAAGCTTCCAATCTTCCCTAGGATCGCTATGCGTTGATCCTCACTTGAATCCGAGTCCTAGAACTCAAGTTTCCTTCGAAAATGCGATCGGGAGACGAAAATGGAACTTAGAGGGAGAGAGAACTTACTGAACGTTCTTTTTATTTCTTAACAGGTTGCTTCAAGCTTAAGTAGCCTCAAACAAATCCTAACGCTCGGGGTCCTGAAAACGTCCCCGGGGGAAAAATAGTCAAAACCTCCATAATTTCCCCTGGTCTTACTAACTCCCTATTTATCATCAAATACTTATTCCCATTACCCAATAACCTGGTAATGCTCTAAATACCCCTTAACTCACTCCGAGTCAAGAATAAATCTCGTTGTGACTTTCCCACTAGCTTACCTCCTAGGATCGTCTCATGCTGAGTAACCCTAGCATAACCAAATAATAATAAAGCACCACACACATATCACATATATGCCAAATATGCCCAAAATGGCCAAAATATGAAAATCACCCAATTAATCAAAAATGGGTTCACACGCATATTTAATACACCTAAGCATGCATATAATCATTAAATAGCATAATAAATCAATTACGACCCTCCCGACCTCCTAATCAAGGTTCTAAACCTTATTAGGAAATTTGGGGCATTACAATTATCCCCTCCTTACAGAAATTTCGTCGTCGAAATTTATCTGAACTGCCCAGAATAAGAATTCCGCACAACTGATTCCAGTTTCCCAGGTTGCTCCTTCGACCTCACTGTTCCTGTAACATTACCTTAACTTAAGGTACTCTTTGTTCCTTAGAACTTTATTTTTTCTGTTTCATATCTGGACTGGCTACTCCTTATAGGATAACTTAGCCTCAATCTCCAAATTCTCACCACTCAACTCATGAGTTCCTTTTAACCCATGTCCTCAGCATGGAAATACAAAGTACACTATATACAACTGACAGTACCAAAGACAAAGTCAATCCAGGACTCATACTGTAAAAATAATGTAGGGCTCCACTTGCCTTTATCTCCTCACCCCTTTCCATGGTAATACTTGAAGGAAGATACAATCTTCTACTTGGAACTCCATGTTCCTACTTTTCAATTTAGTAATATTTTTCCATTTACTCTGGGAAGCGAGCATCCAAGCTCCAACCTCTAATAATTTCAATGGTCCCTTGAACTACCTCAGGATCCAAACTCAACACCTCATCTCATAAGGTACCTTTCCAATACTGGATGACTCTCTTTCTCTCTCTGATTTACCATCAGTATGAGAATAATGAACTGTACTGAATTCCATCTATATACTTATTGCCTTCTACCACTTTCCCCAAAACATGGAAATAAAAACAGAGTCCTCATCTGATAAGACAGACCTTGAATTCTCAAGAAGGCATGTTATCTCTCTCACAGAGAAATATGAATACTGATCAGCTGTATTATTCATCTTTGCTGATAAAAATGAACTCACTTGGAATACTGGTCCATAATGACCCAATGCCATCTCACGTTGACCCACTAACCTGGGCAATCCCACGGCGAAACCCATCGCGATGCTTTCTTATTTCCATTATAAAATACTCAAAGGCTACAATGGCCCCACTGACTTCTAATACTCTGTCTTGACCTGCTAACAGGTTAAGAACTTTGCCATGTATTCCATTATGTCTCTCTCTATCCTAGGCCATCAATATTAAACTCTCAAACTTTGGTACACTATCATGATGCATGAATGAAGTGAATAAGAGAATAGCATGAGATTCATCCAGAATCTCTCAATTAATCTCAGTGTCCATCGAATTCCAAAACTGATCCTTATACCTCAATAAATTCATACCTGACACTGCATAATCCTTAGCTAATCCAGCTAAGACATTCTCCTCAATTTTTCTATCTGTGGTTCACTTAATCGTTTTCCTTTTGATTCTTTCCGAAATTGTAATTTCAAGCATAAAACTGGCCACTCGGCCCACCAGAAACTCTACACTAGTTCTGGTCAGATCCTTTAACCAACATGTTGCATAAGCAATCACTTTTCTCTGTCATTGAGGTGTCATAACCATCTACTAACTAATTCTGATCTGCAAGAAGACTTAGAACTCTTTCCCAAGGCACATATAATATCATGCCCATCCAAGGAAACTCTTACCTACTGAGACATTCCTTGACCTTGGCAAATCTCCACAGGAAATACATCACAATACCATCGTCCAAGACGATCACAAATCCCATTCAAATAATCTTTTGAATGCTCTATCCATCTAATTCATCAAGATAACTCAACATTAATTAAACTCTCAAATCATAACTCAGCACTCCTAGTGCCCTTATCTGATATAAAAACAGTCTTCTGTATATCATTCTCCCTGGTCTCTAATTGGTACTAACCAGATCAAAGATCCACCTTGGAGAATACTACCTTACTCAGCAATTGAGTCCTCATATCTTACCACTCTGCTGAAGCCATTCAAACAACGCCCTAGACCTGACTCCATCCCTAGCAAGTCCCCTGGAAGCACATCCAGAAACTCACAGACTAATCCAATCTGTCCTGATCCCACTATCACAATCTAAGTGGTATCCACCACACTAGCTAAGAGTTATATGCATCCCCCCTGCAATAGATCTCTAGCTCTAAATACAGATGTCATAAGCATACAAAATCCATGCACAGTGCCAACTGTCACAAGGCTTTCCACTCTCAAGCCCAAGAGTTACTATCCTTTCCTTGCCATTTAGCATTGCCCCATAATTACTTAACCAATCCATATCCTGAATCATACCGAAGCCAGCCATAACCAGCTTTATCAAATATCCAAATACAGGGCATTCAACATGCTTACTCAACATTCACTAGCATAATTATGATCATGCACATTTACAGAGACTCAAGCTCTAATCAATTCCATATTCAATATTCATGTCATGCCCTAATCTCATGTATCGCATGCATCACATGCATCACATATTGGGTGCAATTTTCTTACCTTTGGTCCAAGCACAGGTTACCAATAAACGAGCCACAAGCATGATACTGTTTCCAAACCCCTAGCAATATCCTAGTCACAACCATAATATAAAACCTCATCAAAATGAGTAAATAAATACTTCCGGACCAAGTCCTAGCCTCCAGGACGTCGAATCCTACCAAACTCGGTAGTAAGATTGATCCTGAGCCCTTAGGTTTAAGTTCCCATGACTAAAAACTCACTTTGGCCACTTTTCCCCTTTTGAGCTGCGGCCCCAAACATTAGAGTCGTAGCTCCACTCAAGTCAAGGCCCAAAGCCCTTCTTTGACTGCATTAGAGCCGCAGCTCTCCCCAATGGAGCTGCAGCTCAAATAGCCCAGCAGCCCCATTCACCTACTTCTTCAAGCTTGAGTCGTGGTGCCCAAGAACAGAGTCGCGGCTCGACCTCGAACCCAGCCAGAAAACCTCATTTTTCTCATTTTAAAACCTCCATAAACCTATCCAAACAAATCCAAATCCCAAAAACAAAGTTCCCAAACATCCCCATGATCCAAAACCAACAAAACCTAAGCTTCAATCCATCCAAAAACTCATCAAAACACAAAATCCAATCAAAGCTTAAAAACTTTAAAAACTTAGAACTTATAACTTGGATTACCTCTGATTGAGTCGTTTCCCGACTAAATCCTCAGGCTAATAAGCTTCTAATCTTCCCTAGAATCACTATGCCTCGATCCTTGCTTGAATCTGAGTTCTAAAACTCAAGTTTCCTTCGAAAATGTGATAGGGTGTCGAAAATGGAACGAGAGGGAGAGAGAACGTTCTCAACGTTCTTTTATCATTCTAACAGGTTACTTCAAGTTTAAGTAACCTCAAGCAAATCTTAATGCTCGGGGTCCTGAAAACTCCCCCGAGATAAAATAGTCAAAATTCCCAGAATTTCCCATTGATCTCACTAACTCTCAATTTATCATTAAATATTTATTCCCATTACCCAATATCCCAGTAATGTGCTAAATACCCAAAATACCCCTTGACTCACTTCGAGCCAAGTATGGATCTCGTTGTGACTTTCCCACTAGCTTGCTTCCTAGAATCGTCTCGTGCTGAGTAACCCCAGTATAACCAAATAATAATGAAGTACCAAACCCATACCACATATATGTCAAATATACCCAAAATGGCCAAAATATGAAAATTGCCCAATTGAATAGAAATGGGCCCACATGCATATTTCATACACCTAAACATGCATATCTAGTCATATTATAATGTTATTCACATATTCACATAATGATACACATAAATATCACATAATTCCAAAATTTTCCATCCCAGCCCCCTAATCAAGGCCCTAAGCCTTATTAGAAAATTTGGGTCGTTACAACTATCCCCTCCTTACAGAAATTTTCCTTGAAATTTAATCTAAATAGCCTGGAATATCAATTCCGCATAACTGATTCCAAATTCCCAGGTCGCCCCCTTGACCTCACTGTTTCTTTATAATACCTTAACCCAAGGTATAACTTTGTCTCTCAGAACCTTGTTCTTTCTGTGTCATATCTGAACTGGTTATTCCTCAAAGGATAACTTAGCCTCTAATTCTAGATTCTCATAACTCAACACATGAGTCTCATCTACACATGTCTCATTGACATGAACAATATGAAATACACTGTATATGGCCGACAGTGCCAAAACTGAGGTCAACCCAAAGGCAACCTGACTGATCCTATCCAGGATTTCAAACGGTCCTTACTAATCTAAGGCTCAACTTGCCCCTTATTTCCTCACCCCTTTCCCATGATGATCTTCTAAGGAAGATACAGTCTTCCACTTAGAACTCCATGTTCCTACATTTCAAATTACATAACTTCCCCATTTATTCTGAGAAGCGAGCATCCGAGCTCTAACCTTTTAATAACCTCAATGGTCCTCTAAACTACCTCAGAATCCAAATATAACATCTCACCCATCTCATCCAAATGAATGGGCGACAAAAATTCTCTACCATACAACATCTCATAAAGTACCCTTCCAATAATTGGATAACTCTCTCTCTGATTTACCATCAGTCTAAGGATAATAAACTATACTAAACTCCAACTGTATATTCATCGGTTTCTGCGACCTTTCCCAGGACTTGAAAGTAATAACAAGGTCCTTATCTGATAAGACAGACTTTGAATTCCATGAAGGCGTACTACCTCTCTCACACAGAGATCTGTATACTGGTCAACTATATTACTCGTCCTTACTGATAGAGATGAGCTAACTTAAATATTGATCCATAATGACCCAATCCAAATCACGTTGGCCCACTATCCTAGACAAGCCCACTGCGAAACCCATCGCGATGTTTTCTTACTTCCACTATGGAATACTCAAAGGCTGCAATAGCCTTACTGATTTCTGATACTCTGTCTTGACCTGCTAACAGGTTAAGAACTTTGTCATGTATTCCATTATGTCCCTCTCCATCCCATGCAACTACTATAAAGCTTTCATATTCTGGTACATCTTCATGATGTTTGGATGAAGAGAATAAGAGGTAGTATGAGATTCATCCATAATCCCTCGTTTATTCCCAGTATCCATCAGATCCCAAGTCTGATCCCTTTTTACCACAATAAACTCATACCTAACACTGTATAGTCCTTAGCTAATCCAACTAAGACATTCCCCTCAATCTTCCTATCAGTAGTTCACTTAACTGTTTTCCCTTTGATCCTCTCTAAAATAATAAGCTCAAGTGTAAAGTTGGCCACCTAGCCCACCAGTAACTCTACTCTAGTTCTGGTCATATCCTTCAACTAACATGATGCATAGACAATCACCTTTCCCTGTCACTAAGGTGTCATAACAACCTACAAACTGATTCTGATATATAAGAAGACTCAAGACATTTCCACAAAGCACATGTAATATCATGCCCGTCCAAGGAAACTCTTGCCCTCTGAGGCGTTCCTTGACCTTGGAAAATCTCCAATTGAGAGTATGCCACAATACCATCGATCAAGACGATCACAAATCCAATTTAGATAATCTTTGAATACCCTGCTCATCTAATTCATCAAAACATAACTTGGCATTAACTAAATCCTCAGAACATAACCCAACACTCCCAATGCCCATATCTAATATAAAAGTAGTGTTTTGCATATCCTTCTCCCTGATCTCCAGCTAGTACTAACCAGATCAAAGATCCACTTTGGAGAATACCATCTTACTCAATAACTGAGCCTTTAGTTCTTACAATTCTACCGAAACTGTACAATACAGTACCCTAGACCTGGTTTCGATCCTGGCACCAACCTAATCACCATTCTATCTCTTTATGTAAAGGTAATCCTGACAAATCCCATGGAGATACATCCAGAAACTCACAGACTAATCCAGTCTGTCTTGGTTTCACTGGCACAACCTAAGTGGTATCCACCACACTAGCTAAGAGCTATATGCATCCTCCTGCACTAGATCTCTAGCTCTAAATACAGATGTCATCAGTATAGTGCCAACTACCACAGGGTTTCCCACTCTCAAACCCAAGAGTTACTATCCTTTCCTTGCAATCTATCATTGCCCCATACTTGGCTAACCAATCCATATCCAGAATCATAATGAAGTCAGTCATAACCAACCCTATCAAATCAACTGATAAGTCCCTTCTCACCATAACCTAACTTATCACGACATAACCATGAACATCAACTCAATGCCTCTCTATATGCAACAAAGAAAAGGACAACATGGCACCAAAACCAGTCAGCACAATACAAAAAAATTAGAACTAGAAAGCTGACCTGCCACCAATGAGGAACCAGCCTCAATCTCAGTCTCAGTCTCCAACTCAGACTACATCAGAGTGAATACTCGAGCTGGAGTCAAGTTATCCACCCCCTTTTGCTCATCCATCCTTCGTCCTGGGAAATCCTTCATAAAGTGTCCAACCATTCCACAAAAGAAACATACCTTTGCTCGGCATTCTCCCAGATGACGCCTCTGACACCGAGTGCATCCTGGGTAGACTTTCCAATCCTTGTCCTTGCTTGTACCAATAAACGGAGGTATCACTGCTTGAGCCCCGTGCTCTCTAGCACTTTCCTTCCCAATCTGATTTCCTGTGCTCTCAACAGCAAGAGCCTTCCCTACCACAAGAGCATAGGTAGAGATTTCATGCACTGGGGCAACTCTAATGCTCTGAGCTATTCTGGAATTCAATCCCTGGATAAACCTTTCCTTCCGAGCTACATCTGTGGGTACCATATCAAAAGCAAACTTGGCCAACCCATCGAATCTGTTAACATACTCGGTTACTGCTACATTTCCCTGAACGAGGTTCAGAAACTCATTCATCTTAGCAGTCTTGACTGCATCATAGTAATATCTTTCATTGAACAGCTGCCTAAATTCTTTCCAGTCCATCACAGTTGTATCTCGTGTTTGGGATACTACTTCCCACCATGTCCGGGCATCATCCCGCAATACATATGTAGCACAGATCACCCTATCGTGACCTACCACCCCCATACTGTCGAGGATGGAACTGATCATTCCCATCCATTACTCAGCTCTGAATGGATCTAGGCCTCCCTCAAAGATTGGAGGGTAATACTCCTGGAATCTTCCATAGAGAAATTCCCACATGTTCTCAACCCTAGGCTGAGCCAATACTGGTGCCACTCCTGGCATAGCAAAGGAAGAGGTGTTCCCTGACAGATTCTGCTGCTGTTTCAAACACCTAATCTCTTCCTCTTGCCTTTGCAATCTTAATTGCATATCTGTAAACACCTGCTGGAAATTATGAGGGGCAGTTGAAGAACTCAAACCCTGGCTGTAATTCCCAGCCTCAGTATAACCACCACTGGGTCTCATTATCTGCCTTGGATACATACCTGCTGATTGAATCTGCAATCAATAACTTGACCCATTAAACATGATGAGCATATTCAAAATCCTTCCCCACGGGAACAATCATACCGCACTACATTCACAACCACAGTAGTGCTAAAAACATGCCCATAACATTCGTTCATCAATTCATAAGCCCTACTCTTCCAACATACATACCATGCTTTCAACTCCAGCATGCAAATAACACATTTATATATTCACTGAGCAGGTAATCATATAATCATATCAATAGTCAAGAGCCAAGCTCTATCAGAATCTCATGCTCCCTAATATAATATGCAGGTAAAGCATTTAAATTCTATTTAATCAATTAAGCACATAACCACAAAAATAGTTACCATACCCAGAGTGAAGTTGTCTTTAGTGACGAGTGTACATGTCCAACTTGTCTACAGGAACCCTTAACCCTGGCTCACTCTAATACCAAGTTATAACGCCTTACTACCCAGGGACCATTATGTTGTGCATTTTAAATAGTGCTAAACTCGCTAACCGAGTCATTTGAACATAATCGTGTAACTAAATGTGATTAACAGTTAAGGGTTAAAATTTTTGGTTAGAGATACAACGTTTCACTAAAACGTTTACTGTATACATTGGGATCCCAAAATATAATTTAAAGGCTAATTACAATAAAATATTTACAACCAGCCGAACTAAGCGGCAAAATAGGGTTTAACCCTAGTTCCTCTTTAAACCCTCAACCGTGGCAGTCGAGCAGCCGCATATGTACACATCATCACCTAAGCTCTCCAACTCAAGGATGGTCCAGCTTTCTCCTGCCTTTACCTGCACCACATAGCACCCGTGAGCCGAAGCTCAGCAAGAAAACTCAATATGCTCATGAACAGGTAATAACATGTTACTAAATTATAATAGGCATACCTAGCGATAATAGTCCTATTCATGCATCCAAATAAGGATTGTGGGCTCTGCCTTTTGTATAGTTGACTTATGGGCCCTGCCCTATGTATAGATGACTTATGGGCCCTGCCCTTAATATAGATGACTATCAAGTTATAATGAGAATAGATGGCTAATGTGTCCATCTAAAATAAGTGACTCAAATAAGTGATGTTTAAGTCACGCACTAACACTTTATGATTCTAATAATCATGTTGGGGCTTGTAGCCCTAATCAGATGAGTGAGTCACACTTTGGGCTCCGCACCCTAATCAGATAAGTGACTAATGAGTGAGTCACGAACTTGGGCTCAGCACCCATAGCCATGTCGTTGCAGTCACCTGAGCCTTTTGGCCCTTGCTCTAAGTAACTAGCCTTTAGACTAGACAAGTGCTTTTAGTTTTCATCGAACTTGAGGTTGGTCAAGCATTAATGCTCATGATGATTCATTCAATGCTTATATTGATTAGATCTAATCTTTTCAGCTCCGTGTTCATTATGCTTATGTTGCTCTTGACTCATAGGTCAATTCCATACGACTAGTGCTCAGTACTACTGCCGAACTTGACTAATGAGTCACAACTTCACAATCAATACTAACACCATTGTCGATTCTGACTATGGATTCAGTTCCACTCACAAGTAAGCAATGCAACCAGGCATATATCATATGTCAAATATCCAAATACAGGGCATTCAGCATGCTTACTCAACATTTACTAGCTTAATTATGATCATGCACATTTATAGAGACTCAAGCTCTAATCAATTCCATATTCAATATTCATGTCATGCCCTAATCTCATGTATCTCATGCATCACATACTGGGTGCAGTTTTCTTACCTTTGGTCCAAGCACAGGTTACCAATAAACAAGCCACAAGCATGATCCTGTTTCCAAGCCCCTAGCGATAACCTAGTCACAACCATAATATAAAACCTCATCGAAATGAGTAAATAAATACTTCCGGACAAGTCCTAGCCTCCGGGATGTCGAATCTTACCAAACTGGGTAGTAAGATCGATCCCAAGCCCTTAGGTTTAAGTTCCCATGACTAAAAACTCACTTTGGCCACTTTTCCCCTTTTGAGCTGCGGCCCCAAACATTAGAGCCGTAGCTCCACTCAAGTTAAGGCCCAAAGCCCTTCTCTGACTGCATTAGAGCCGCAACTCTCCCCAATGGAGCTGCAGCTCAAATAGCCCAGCAGCCCCATTCACCTGCTTCTTCAAGCTTGAGTCGCGGCGCCCAAGAACAGAGTCGCGGCTCGACCTCGAACCCCGCCAGAAAACCTCAATTTTCTCATTTTAAAACCTCTATAAACCTATCCAAACATATCCAAATCCCAAAAACAAAGTTCCCAAACATCCCCATGACCCAAAACCAACAAAACCTAAGCTTCAATCCATCCAAAAACTCATCAAAACACAAAATCTAATCGAAGCTTAAAAACTTTAAAAACTTAGAACTTATAACTTAAATTACCTCGGATTGAGTCGTTTCCCAACTAAATCCTCCGGCTAATAAGCTTCTAATCTTCCCTAGAATCACTATGCCTCAATCCTTACTTGAATCCGAGTTCTAAAACTCAAGTTTCCTTCGAAAATGTGATCGGGTGTCGAAAATGGAACGGGAGGGAGAGAGAACGTTTTGAACGTTCTTTTATAATTCTAACAGGTTACTTCAAGCTTAAGTAACCTCAAGCAAATCCTAATGCTCGGGGTCCCGAAAACGCCCCCGGGATAAAATAGTCAAAATTCCCAGAATTTCCCCCTGATCTCACTAACTCCCAATTTATCATTAAATATTTATTCCCATTACCCAATATTCCGGTAATGTGCTAAATACCCAAAATACCCCTTGACTCACTCCGAGTCAAGTATGGATCCTGTTGTGACTTTCCCACTAGCTTGCTTCCTAAGATTATCTCGTGCTGAGTAACCCCAGCATAACCAAATAATAATTGGAGTGTCTTTAGCTTGGACAACCCGCACTAGTTCTTTATAATCATCACCTAATGTTTCAAGGATCTTATCAGTAAGATCTTCCTTATCAAATGGAGAACCCAGGAGAGCTAGTTCATTAACTTTGGCTTTCACTTTTTGTAGGAATTCAGTGATAGTTTCATACCCTTTTGTCATGTGTTTGATTTGATTCTTCACTTACTTGATGTGACCACGGGATGGTTTGGCATAGGTGTTAGCTAGAGTAGACCATGCTTCTTGGGAAGTTTTGCAATTGGCTACAAATGGAATAATAGGAGGAGTAACGGAGTCAATAATAGCATTGAAGATGAGTTTGTCATGTCGAACCCAGAGAGAGTGTTCTGGATTGGTTGAATCAGTGTTATTGTTTGTAATGGTAGAGGCTGGACATGGCTTTGAGCCATCCATGAAGCCTAATAGATCATATCTGACAAAGAGGGTTTCAAATTGCAATTTCCATGAAAGGCAGTTGGAGGATGATAACTTTAATGGAGTTTGGGATCAAACATTAATAGTGATAAGAGTATTGTTTTGGTCATTTGTGTTTCAGATGGTGGGTGTGGAACCAGAGTTTTCAATGGACATGGTGAAAAAAAATTGACAAGAGAAGAAAGATGAGAGGATCAGTAAAGTTCAATGCTCTAATACCATGATACGATTTGTAAAGTGATGAACTCATATTATTCCACACGAGATTTGATACATATTTAAAGACAATAGCTACAACTAATTGTCCTATTCTAAATGCAAAATGTACATAGTAAACGATACAACTAATTGTCCTATTCTAAAGGCATGGAAATATACAGAGTAAATCAATTGAGAAATATTCAAAAAAATATGAATAATATAGTTACATAAAGAAGTTGTGATCTGTGGAATATATTACGCTATTAAAGTCATGTTATAGCATCATGGAAACACTTAAATCCCAATCCTCCACAAGATTTGGGATTGTGTAGAGACTCCCAGGAGGCCAAACTCAAGAAGCATTTATCCAATATATCATTTCCACCAGAACCTTCTAGCTAACATATCAAGCTCATTACATAACCCCTTTGGTAAGTAGAAAGAAGATATACTATATGAAGGGATACTCTACACCACAGAATTAATCAACATTATTCTTTCGCAAGCAGAAGCTTGGACCTCCATCCTTCCCATTTAGAATAACTTTCATCTTGGTGAAATTGAAGTCATTCCTTGTTCTTGGTTGGGAATAGTGGATTGCTCAGGATTGTTGCAGAATCTGGTGTTTCACCATACCCCAGAAAGTCCATGATTTGAGACTTATGCGCTACTTTTGTTTTTGGGGAGAAAAACACAATAGATTTAGTACTTGACCAAGTACAATATTTCTTCAAACATTCTCTGACCACTTGAGCTTTAGACACGCTAGTTTTGCAGAAGATTATGGTGTCATCAGCATACATTAAGTGAGAAACAGGGTGCATGTGCTACTTCAAAACCGGTTAAACTGCCAAAAATCTCTACTTTTAGAAGCAGTCACGAGAGGATCTCACTGCACAAAATAATCAAATATAGAGACATTCAATAAAGTTGTATATTTAGGAACATTATAAGAGCATTGGAGATGGAAATTTTTGATGCATTGTTAAAATATAGCACATTTCAAAGAAAAACTTCTCTAATAATGTGCTAAAAATTATGTTAAATTTGACACATACTAAAAATTGATCAAATCAATAATCATTTTTTTAATATAAATATTAATGAATGAATTTAAATATGCAATACTGCCATTAATTATTATTTTTTAAATATTTAATTTATTAATAATTAATAATGATAATTACTTTTTATATTAATCTATATCTTAAAATGTTACTATGTATTGGAGGAGTACAATTACGATCAGTGTGAATTCATTTTTTGTGCGATTTTCTTTTATTTGACGGGGATGATATAAGCTGTATACACTACAAAAAAAACGTTCTATACCGAGAACATGTTACCGAGTACAAGTTCTCGGTATAGATCATTTAGACAACCGCCTCCTTTACGCGGTTTTTTTGTTTTAGTCTGTGTACCGAGGACCTTATACCGAGAACATATTCTCGGTATAGGGTCGTTACCGAGGTCTTTACCGAGAACGTGTACTCGGTATAGATAATTCAGACTCCCGCCTTTTTTACGCGGTTATTTCATTTTAGTTTGTGTACCGAGGACCATATACCGAGAACATGTTCTCGATATAGGGTCTTTATAATCTTCATCTTCCCCAAACAGAGAGCTCATTTCTCTGAAACGGAAAAAAACCCAAAACCGTTTTCTCCGCCTCCCATTTCTATTTTCCTGGATTTCGGCCCCCACAAACTTTGTTTTCGGTCAAAGTTTCCCTTCCAAAGGCGATTTAAGTGGCTATAAGGTTTATTGAGGTAATTATTTACAAATATTTCTTTTTTTTTTTTTGTATAAATGTTTAAATTTTTTTTTCAGTTTTGGTTTTTTATAATGAGTTTTTTGTGGTATGATTTTCAGGTTTTGCATTGTATACCAGCGGTTTTAGAGGTATTTCACATTTTCTTTGTAATTTTTTGGTTTTATTTATATTTTTTGCATAAATATATTTAGGGTTTTATTTATAATTTGTTTAATATTGTTAATATATTGTTATTTGTTATATTATATATATAATTTCTGATTATGTAATTAAAATAGGTAAAAATAATAATTTGTGATGAAAATTTGTTAAAAATTTAGTGATATCCAATTTAGAGGAAATAATATATTGTGTAGTATTTTAGTAAAATACATATATAGTTTTAAGATTTAGTTAGTTTAATCATATGATAAATAATTAATTTATTAGTATGAAAATTTAATAATTTATTTTTTAGGTATATAATTTGACTTTTAGTTATAAATATATGTTTATATGAAAATTTAATATTTGATTGTTTGTTTTTTAGATTGGGTTAAATAATTTTAGTTTTAGATTATTAGATTTGGTTAATAAATTTTGATTATTAGAGTGAGTTTTGTTTATTTAATTTGAATTTTGTTGTTGTTGTTAATTTTTTTATTCTTAGTGTTGATGAATATTGATGCTTTGTTTTTGTTGTTAATTTTTAGTAGAATTATGATATTTTAAATAGAAAATTGAATAATTAATAAAATTTAGAGTAATAATTATAAATTATATAGTCATTTACAATGTATTTGTATTGCTTTGTGTATATTCTGCGACTGGATATTTTTTTATGTGTTATTTGCAGGTTTTTAAATTTTGGGATATATGAAAATACAGTCGTTATGCTGCCCAATTTTTTTTAGAATTAAAAATACTCAATAAAATTTATAATTTAAGAAATAGTTAATTGATAAGTTGTATAATATATTTTTAATCATGATTAAATCAAATTAACAATAACATTATGCAACCAAATTGTATAATGATATTTTGTAATTTTTGTTTGAAGGTTGGGTATTCGGTTTTTGTTGGACTAAAGAGATTGCTAGTAAAATATTGAAGGCATTGGTAAGTTGTTTTTAATTTTTCTGTATTTTTTTAATTTTTTTTCAATTTTTGAATAATTTATGTTTTTTTATATAAATAATATAATATTAATTTTAATAGAAATATGAAATTATTATATTAGATAGAATGTATTTATTTTTAGGTTTTCAAAATAAGTATTAGTAAAAATGATATTAGGAATTAGAAACTTGTTATATGATTAATTAGTATTTTTTTTAAATAAATTCTATGTTGTTTTGGTGAATTTTATGTGTAGTAAACATATTAGTAAACATATTTAATATTTTTATAGAATTGTAAAATTTAGAGATATTGTCAATATTAGTAGAAGTACTCAATAAAATTTCTAATTTAATAAATAGTGAATTGATAAGTAAAATAATATATTTTAAAATTAACATTTAAAAAATTAACATTAACATTATGCAACTAAATTTTAATAAAAATAAACATTAATTAAATAATTTAAGTAATAATTAAATCCTAAAGTAAATAAATAAATTTTAAACAAATCTTAGAAATTGTGTTTAAATTAATCAAACTATTCAATAAAGCATAAGTAAAATATGTAATTTAATAAATAGTAAATTAATATGTAAAAAAATAATATTTGTTAGTTGTTTTTAATTTTTCTGTATTTTTTTAATTTTTTTTCAATTTTTGAATAATTTATGTTTTTTTATATAAATAATATAATATTAATTTTAATAAAAATATGAAATTATTATATTAGATAGAATGTATTTATTTTTAGGTTTTCAAAATAAGTATTAGTAAAAATGATATTAGAAATTAGAAACTTGTTATATGATTAATTAGTATTTTTTTTAAAATAAATTCTATGTTGTTTTGGTGAATTTTATGTGTAGTAAACATATTAGTAAACATATTTAATATTTTTATAGAATTGTAAAATTTAGAGATATTGTCAATATTAGTAGAAGTACTTAATAAAATTTCTAATTTAATAAATAGTGAATTGATAAGTAAAATAATATATTTTAAAATTAACATTTAAAAAATTAACATTAACATTATGCAACTAAATTTTAATAAAAATAAACATTAATTAAATAATTTAAGTAATAATTAAATCCTAAAGTAAATAAATAAATTTTAAACAAATCTTAGAAATTTTGTTTAAATTAATCAAACTATTCAATAAAGCATAAGTAAAATATGTAATTTAATAAATAGTAAATTAATATGTAAAAAAATAATATTTGTTAGTTGTTTTTAATTTTTCTGCATTTTTTTAATTTTTTTTCAATTTTTGAATAATTTATGTTTTTTTATATAAATAATATAATATTAATTTTAATAAAAATATGAAATTATTATATTAGATAGAATGTATTTATTTTTAGGTTTTCAAAATAAGTATTAGTAAAAATGATATATTTTAAAATTAAGATTAAAAAAAATTAACATTAACATTATGCAACTAAATTTTAATAAAAATAAAAATTAATCCTAAAGTAGTTAAATAAATTTTAAACAAATTTTAGAAATTTTGTTTAAATTAATAAAACTATTCAATAAAGCAAGCATAAGTAAAATATATAATTTAATAAATACTAAAATAATATGTCAAATTTAAATAATTTTAATAATATTTACACTGAAATATATTATAGTTAGATATCATAAAACAACATAATTAACTTCAAAAAGCATAAGACGTTAAAAAAACATATTTAATTATATTTGCTTTTTTCTTTGGTAATAAGAAATTATTACCAAAGATATAATAGTGTTATTATCACCTAGTGATAATATTATATTTTTTTAGTGTTCATCACAAGAAGCCTTAGACCCATTTAGAGAGGGTGAGTCATTGAAGACTCTTACATTTGCCTCTCTCTGAATTAGGACACACACAAATTGATTGTAAGTTTGATGATTAGTGTTCCGTGCAGTGCTACATTCATACAATGTCGATCGACAAGAGTTGGATTAATTTGACAGATCGATTATCCGATGAGTATGAGGCTGGTGTGATGGATTTTCTCCAGAGAGCTCGGCAGTGCGTTGACTCAAGGGGATTGGTGAAATGTCCGTGTAGGAGGTGTGTCAACGTTGAATTTCAGACGATTGATGTATTAGAAAATCATCTTTTTGTAAATGGTTTTCTACGGAAATATACCAATTGGCATTGGCATGGAGAGGATGAAATAATACCAATGAGAGCTCGGATAGATCAAAATGATGAAGATGAAATGATGGATGTTCTCACTGATCTTATGCAAAATGACAATGACGAACAAGCGGAGAATGAGCGCGGTCAAGAGATACCTACAACAGACTACAGGAGTGGGCAACATTATAACGATTTGTGTGCGACAGTTTAGTAGGAACAATAGTTGGGCTGGAGAATAAGACCAAAGACACAGTTAGTGCCAGAGTAGACTTGGAGAAGATGAAGATGAGACCAGAGTTACAGCTGAGGAAGTTGAATGGTCGGATATAAAAGCCTGCGGCCAAATTCACTTTCACTGTTGAAGATCGCCAAAAGTTTTGTCGATTTCTTAAATCAATGAAGTTTCCATATGGTTTTGGATCTAACCTAAGGAAAAATGTGATTGATAATGACAATAAGATAACTGGTTTGAAATCGCATGATTGTCACATCATTATGCAACGCCTTTTGCCAGTTGGTGTGCATGCATTCCTAGAGAAATCAATGAGTACAACTATTATTGAGTTATGCACTTTCTTCAAGCTCATTTGTGCGAGAACTCTAAAAGTCTCAGATTTAGAAAAAGTCCAAACTTCAATTGTTGAGATTGTTTGCAAGTTAGAGAATATTTTCCCACCTGCTTTTTTCGATATCATGGTCCATCTACTAATACATTTACCGGAAGAAGCAATACTTGGAGGACCGGTTCACATGAGGTGGATGTATCCTTTTGAAAGGTATATGAAAAAATTGAAGAATTATGTCCGTAACAAAGCACGTCCAGAGGGGTCAATAGCAGAAGGATATGTGGTTGATGAGGCATTAACATTTTGCTCCATGTACTTGAAAGGTGTTGAGACAAAGTTCAATCGTCCAGACCGAAATGTAGATGTTGGGCCATCACTTAAAAAGATGTCGGTTTTTCGATCTCAAGGTCGTCCAATTGGTAAGAAATCATTGACAATTTTGGAAGATGAAGTGAAGAAAATAGCGGATTGGTATATTCTAAACAACTGCAATGAGATCTTGCCATATCTTCGGTAAGTAATTAAAGTAGTTCATCATTTCATTGCATGTTTATTATAACACTTATTAGTAGCTCTTAAATTAGTTGTTTTTGTTTTTTGCAGAGAGCATAGGGAAATTCTACAGACTAGAGGTGTTGAAAACCTAGACCAATTACATAGAGAGGAATTTCCTAATTGGTTTTATAATAAGATTTATCATCTTCGACAAACAGGATCCTTGGAAGTAGATGAAGAATTAATCTCTTTAGCAAACGGTTCTTCAACTCGTGTTGCGTCGTACCCTGGGTGTGTTGTAAATGGAGTAAGATTTTTGTGTTATGACAGGGACAAGAATCGCAAAACTCAAAATAGTGGAGTCTTTGTAGCGGGTGTCGAAAATAGTACTTATTACGGCCAGTTGGAAGAAGTTTTAGTGATGTCTTATCTTTCTGGTTGTTCTGTTGTATTATTTAAGTGCAAATGGTTTGACACTAATCGGTCTTCAGGATTAAAGTTTGAGCAAAACATAACGAGTATCAAAACCAGTTCGGAGGCCTTCAAAGATGATAAATTTATCTTAGCAACTCAGGCTAACCAAGTTTTCTACATTGAAGACCTTAAAAATAAATCTCATTGGAAAGTCGTCCAAGAAGTGCATCACAGAAATGTGTGGGACATCCCACTAGTTGAAGAACAAGCGGAGGATGTAGAAGTAGATGTTATGCATGACACTAGTTCCTCTAATTTCCAATTATTCGTTGATCTTGGACCGTTGCCACAAATCAGCTTTGAACGTACGGGGGCTCCATTACAATTTGTTGAGATAGATAATGTTGCAATTGAGGAGGAGAGGGAGGAGGAAATGGAAGAAGAAGAGGAGGAGGAGGAAGAGGAAGTGGAGGAGGAGGAGGAGGTTGAATATGAAGATGATGAAGAGGAAGATGAACACATAGAAACCGATGATGATAGTGAAGATTATTATAGTGATAATTAAGTGGTAATTTTATAATATGTTGAAGTAATTATTTTTAACAATAAATAATTTTATATTGTCATTTTTAACTGATAAATGTAATTTTAATATCGATTAATTTGACAGATATGGCTGATGTTGTTGCTCAATCTCACGGGGGTGATGGTGGAGGATGCGATCCTCCACGTGGACCGTCAGATATCCCAGCTGATTGTGAACGAGGTAATACTTTACACATTGATATACTCCTTAAAATTTAACAATTAATCCATATTAATTTTAAAATATTGAATTTGCATACAATAGCGCCTCCAAGTAAACGTGGACGCCATAAATGATTGAACACGCGGGAAAAGAGGGAACAGTTGGGGCGTCCTCTCCCTCTCGAGTGGGATGTGCGGGGGAGAACATATAAAGAGATCGGAGAGTACAGCTCAAATTTCTCAAGAGAGCTCGGATTACTTGTTCGACAGTACACAGATCCGGACTGTCCTCAATGGTCAAAAGTACCAAATGCCTCGAAAGAAAGAATACTTGCACATTTGGAAGTAAGTAGTTTATGTATTTTTATGTTAATTCTCATTTTATGTTATATATCATATTTACTAATAAATGTTTGTAAATTACGATGATTTGTTTGATATTAGACGTACTAGATATGGAGAAGGGCATATGCCTGGGATCTTGAGAGGCATTGATACTTCGTGTGCTAAAAAGTATTCTGACTGGAAGTACGATATTAAAGAGCATTTAACGATTAATGGGCCACAAAATCGTTATGGTGGTTGCACGGATACGCAGTGGCAAAAAGCATTTGATTTTTTCTGACGCCCAGAAATTACGGTATTAATTTCTTGCTAAACTTAACTATCTTAATTAAATATATTACTAACGATAACCTTTTGCAGAAACGTTCTGCGGTCAACAAGGAAAATAGAAGGAAACTGAAAGAGCTTAGCTATGGAGGTTCTCAGTCAATCCCAGCCTTACGCTATAAAAAGGTTAGTTAGTTAATTAATTATTTTTTATGTTATTTTTCTTATTTACGTTTAATTTTTAATTTTATAAAAATATATGTAACGTGACAGCGCAATTTAGAGACTGGGGAACTTGAGTCCATCCCGGATAGCTGGATGGATACTCACCATAAATCAGGCATAGGGGGTGACAGAGACAGCCAAAAATACTTGGGTACGTTAAGTTTTTTTAAACATTTTTCAAATTTTTAATTGTTTCAAAATTTTAATTACATTATACATTGTATCACAGGAGGAATTGCGTGCATACCGCGACACACAGCAGACACAGGCAACTGATACTGAGAATTTCACACCAGTTTCGAGTGCGCCTGAAGATGAAGACATATCTTTGGTACAAAATGTCTTCGGAAAACGATGGGGCCACCAGAAAGGATATGGACGTATCCTTAACATAAGGGACCGAACTCCATTTGATTTTCGTCCTTCACAAACTAGAGATGAAGAGTTGTCTGATATGAGAGAGCGTCTTCGACAGTTAGAGGAGCATGTCCGGACTCATTGTATCACCCCGGGATCTCAATCTGCCCCACCACCACCCGATGATCCCGATGTTGGAGCACCGACTCAATAGGACTTATGTATGAATTTTATTACAATTGACTATTACATTATCATGTTTAAGACAAGTCTTTATTTTGATTCAGCGAATATACTCTTATGTTTTTATTTATATCTTTAATATAAGTGTTTTAATTTTATTCTATTTTTTATTATATTTAATTCAAAATAAATAAATAAATAAGGGAATAACAAATATAAATTTAATTTTATTTTTTTGTATATTTAATTCAAAATAAATAAATAAATAAATAAATAAGGGAATAACAAATATAAAAAAAAATTGGGGACAAGTCTATGCCGAGGACATTGTCCTCAGTATATACCACCAAGATGTCGGTATACACCAGTACGATGACAAATTGGGGTTGGTTGTACCGAGGACATTAGTCACTTTCTACCGAGGACATTGTCCTCGGTAAAACTTATACCGAGAACATTTCTAATGTCGTCGGTAGAAGTTTTGTTTTACCGACGCGGATGTACCGATAACTTTATACCGACGACATTGTCTCGGTATAAGTTGTACCGAGGACATTTGGGCTTATACCGATGACATTTGTTCTCGGTATAGGCCCTGTTTTTTGTAGTGATATTTGGTTCATATATTTCTTATTTATTAAATGGTTGCTCTTGAATAGCCTAAGAGACTCCTCCACATATTATGATTTGTGTAGTTTATGTTTCTTATCAAAGAGCATTAACTATTTGTCAAGAAAAAATAAATTATTTTATTACAAGTATACCTATACGAGTCAAATCCAGGTTTTTCCTCTTAAATTTATATATATATATATATATATCTTATGCATTAGTCTGTATGGGATTGGATAATCCTGATGAATTCACACGAGTCGATGAGTCAATTCCACGTAAGTGCTGTACTCTTTCTAATTATTTCCCTGTTTCATAATCCACCCAATTCGACGAGTGGATGTGAAAATACAATATAAAAACTCCAGAAATCAGTGCTACACACCCACCACTCAATTCATTTGGCAGATAAAGATGAAAAAAAAAATCTTTCAAATAATTAATAACTGATAAATGTATTTTTGTTTTCTTTCCCATGAGACAAAAAATTAAAGAGTATCTAGAGAAAACGAAATTGATAAAGAAAAAAAATATATGTACAAATAAAATAAAGACAATCTAATTTGTAGAGCACAAAAAGCCACCGTGTCACCATAATTTATGTGACTACGAAAATTAAACTTATTTTTCATTTCCACACAAAAATAAATAAATACTTATTTTTTATTTCCAAAAATGGAAACCAAAAATACCCGAAATATTTGAGGCTTTGGAAAGGTCGATGTCTGAACGCAAAAGAAAAAGCTAACGGTCTCTCGTTCGGTGATTGACCAATGCTTAACTAACAGAACGTCGACGTTTTCTCCGGGAAAATGAAGCCACAACCCCACACTCACTGTGGCTTCGACGTTGGTCTTGGTAGACCATTCTACAATATAAACTCTAGGAATTTCAGGGAATTCGTCCCGGGAGCTCTATTATCCGGTCGAGTTTCCGGCGTGAAACTGCGCCAACTGACCATCCGTCCGATTTTATGTTGCCGTAGCCAACCTGAAAATGAAGATTTTTCCAGTGAATCTTTCCGAAGTGAGGCGTACTCGAGACGACATGTGCTACTCGCTCCGTCTCTGGCGCTCGGAGCGTGGTTTCTGCAATCGGCGATGGCGAGTGGAGAGAACGCACTGCCGAATTCGCAAACGCCGCAGCCACAGCTGCAGACGAATGTAACGGACGTGGCTCCGAAAGCTGTGGAGGAGACGGAGAGGAAGAAGGAAGAGGAAGAGGAGGCGGAGGAGGAGGATATTATAAATTCAAGGATTTACGATGCGACGGCGATGGGAGAGCCGATGGCGGTGGGGAAGGACAAGAGGAAGGTGTGGGAGAAGCTGATGAACTCTCGGATTGTGTATTTAGGGGAAGCAGAACAGGTTCCGATTCGAGATGATAAGGAATTGGAGCTTCAAATCGTAAAAGGTTTGAGAAAAAGGTGTGTGGAAATTGAACGCCCTTTATCTTTGGCTCTGGAAGCTTTTCCTTCTACCATGCAGGACCAGCTCAATCAGTATATGGACAAAAGGTATTAGCCCTGCCAACTCATTCAGATTATATTTCTTCAACTATGTCATATATGCATGTAAGCTTTCATGAATTATTTGGTTGAACCTTTAGCTAATCGTGTTTTGTGAAGTAAAGTCATATTCAAGTTTCAAATTTAGTGAGAAATAACGTGTCATTGTTATTAGTTGTAACGGTTGATTTGAAGCCATGAAGTATATGAGCTCTAACACTGCACTAATTGGGTTGACCTTTGCCAAATGGCTAACTGATGACATTTTTCATATCATCAATTTACTAAGAATACCCAGCTTGTGATCTTACTCTATTAGATATATTAGTTCTTGCCTTCTGGCAATAGATGCACCTTAGCTTGGATTCTGATTTGTTGGATCATTGCTCAACCTTAAGACTTACCTCTATATTTGAACCAATGATGTCACCTAAAAGGTCCATAACCAATTCTTCTGTGCATTCCGAATTAAATTAAAATATTAACGATTTATTTTGTTTATGTGTAAATGATTGCAGAAACCTTCCATTTATAGTTAATTTCTGTATAAATAGAATTATTAACTATTAGGAAAAGGGTTTCAGGAAAGTATGAAATGAATCTTATTAATGAAATAAGCTTAGTTATAGGGTATTTATACAATATAATACCAGCTATTATGACAGCTGTAATCAGTAAATAATAACAAAAAAGGAAACTAACTAAGCTGTACAATATATCTAATAACAGAACCAAAACTAACTCTTAACACCCCCGCAAACGTAGATTGGATAGTCCTTGAACTCTAAGTTTGTCTCTTAAGAACAAAAATCTAGTGTTAGAGAGTGTTTTGGTGTAGATGTCTGAAGTCTGTTCATGAGCTGGAACATGTTTGACAATAATCTGGCGAACTTTTTCCATGGCAAAGTATAAGTTCAGCTCTATGTGTTTTGTCCTTTGATGCAAAATTGGATTGGCAGACATGAGGACTGTACTTAGATTATCACACCATAAAACTGGTGGAGCTGCAAGTGGCACTTTGAGCTCAGCAAGAAGAGCTTAAATCCAGGGAACTTCAACAGTCAGGGATACTAAACTCCGGTACTCTGCTTCGGTACTCGACCGAGATATGGTTGCTTGCTTCTTCGATGACCAAGAGACCAAATTAGAGCCAACATAGACACACAAACCAGTAGTTGAGCGCCTGTCATCCACATCTGTGGCCCAATTAGCATCAAAAAACCCAACTAAAGAGAGGTTTGCAGGATCAGTTTTCTGGAAATGTAGGCCAAAATCTAGAGAATGCTTGAGATATCTCAAACTTCTCTTTACTGTACGCCAATGAGACTCAAGAGGAGTATGCATAAACTGTGACACTTTGTTCACAGCAAAGGATATTTCGGGTCTAGTGATGGTGGCATATTGAAGAGCTCCAACTTAGCTGCGATAAAGCTCGGGGTCCTGTATTGGATCACTGCCTGAAGCTGATAATTTTTCCCCACCAACCATTGGAGTAGGAAGACCATTAGCAAACTACAACTTGGCATTACAAAGAAAATCAGTAATGTACTGCACCTGAGAAAGATGAAGTCCTTGAGTTGTATGAGAGACCTCAATTCCCAAGAAGTAGTGAAGATCACCAAGATCCTTAAGTGCAAAAATGGAATTGAGATGCTGAATAAGTTGTTGAACCTCCTCAGATGAACTTCCTGTCACTAGAATATCGTCCACATAGACAAGAACAAATAAAGTAGTGAAGGAAGTGAGCTTAATAAACAAGGACTGATCAACTATCGAACTCTGAAGCTTCAAGGAAATAAGGGTAGCTCTCAACTTGTCAAATCAGGCCCTTGGTGCCTGCTTCAAACCATAGATGGCTTTATGTAGCTTGTACACTAAAGGAGGAGACTGCTGAACCTCAAAACCCGGAGGTTGGGACATATAGACCTCTTCTTGTAGATGGCCATTCAAAAAAGCATTATTTATGTCAAGTTGTTTGATTGACCAGTTATAAGAAAGAGCTATAGTTAGTATGACCCGAATAGTAGTAGGCTTAATTACTGGACTAGAAGTCTTAGTAAAATCAAACCCAAATTGTTGGCTGAACCCCTTTGCAACTAGTCTAGCCTTGTGTTTGAGAATAGTATCATCAGAATTTTCTTTAAGCTTAAATACCCACTTACAGCCAATGGCTTTTCTGTTTGAGGGCAGCTGTACCAAGAACTAAGTACCATTTTTATTCAAAGCTTGAATCTCCTCTTCCATAGCAGATTTCCAAGAAGAATTTCCAATAGCATTAGCAAGTGTTAAAGGCTCCTTTGAAGTGATATAAACCTTTGGTTTATAAACTCCAGCCTTGGAGCGAGTGACCATCTGATGAGTATTTGTTTGATTTGTCACTAATGTTGATGCATCTGCTATATCAGTAGAAGAAGGTTGGGAAGTTATAGGTAAAGCAGGAATAGATGGAGAAGTGGCAGCGGAAGGGATTGGCAGAGCAGTGGTGTTATGAGGAGAAGACGTAGGTGTAGAAGGATGAGTGAGAGGAGGAGAATGGGAATGAATAGAGGGTGAGGTAGGCTGAGATGAGAGTTTAGGTTGGGACAGATATTCTGAGACCACATAAGGAGTGACAATAGAACGAATTTTAGTGGATAATGGAATAGAAGCAATAGGTGTTTTTGTCAAGGAACCATATGATGATGGAGGAGTAATTTTGGCAGATTTGGAAAAAGGAAAAGAGTACTCATTAAAGAGTACATCTCTGGAAATATAAAGTCGTCTTGAAGAAGAGAGACATTTGTAGCCCTTGTGTTTGAAAATGTACCCCAGAAAAGTACAAGAAACGGATCTGAATTGAAGTTTATTGGCATTGAAAGGTCGATTGTTGGGAAAACACTCACAGCCAAACACTTTTAGTTTGGTATAATCTGGTTCTTTGTTGAATAATTTCTTGAGAGGATTAGAAAGAGATAACACTGGGGTAGGTAAACGACTAATGAGAAAGGCAACTGTTCTAACAACTTCATCCCAAAATTTTAGGGGCATGAAAGCACTAATAAGGTCAGACCAGTCTCAATGAGATGCCTATGCTTTCTTTTAGCAAGGCCATTTTGTTGGTGAGAAGTGGGACAGGAAACTCTATGGTTTATGCCATTTTGAAGGAGGTACCGAGTAAATGCTCGATACTTACCTCCCCAATCAGTTTGAATGACCTTTATTTTGTGTCCTAGTTCATTTTCAACTTGGGTTTTGGAATTGATAAAAGTTTGCAAAGTATCAGACTTGGATTTCAACAAATATACCCAAGTATATCTAGAATATGAGTCAATAAAATGTATATAATATTTGTAGCCATTTGAGGAAACTATGGGTGCTGGACCCCATTGATCCGAGTGGATGAGCTCAAGAGGATTATGATATTGACTATTAGAACTAGGAAAGAGAAATTTATGTATCTTGCCTTGACAACAAGATGAACAGAAATCAAGATGATTTTTATTAATATGAGGAAGATTATCAATCAGCTAGAACAAATTTTACAATCTTGGCACTTGGATGCCCCACGATTATGCCAAAGTAAGAATTGAGAATTAGAAGTAGCTGAAGTAATAAAAACAGATACAGTGGGTAAAGAAGAAAAAAAATGGCACAAAAATTGATAAAGATGAAGCACTTGAACTGGTAGGAACAGAACTTGGATGGATGAGTTGAAAGGCTGAGGATGGAAACGCATAAAGACCATTCTTAAGAGTCCCTTGCATCAGAATTTTCTTGGTGACCTGTTCTTTGACAAAAGAGACATCAGAGTGAAATTCACAATAGACATTGTTATTACGAGTAAGCTGAGAAACAATGATTAAGTTTTTAGTGATGTGAGGAACATGAAGTAATTGATTAAGAAAAAGGATTTTAGAGGAAGAGGAGGACTGAATAGAAGACTTACCGACATTAGAGATAGATAGGCCAATCCCATCTCCAACATGTAATTGTTCAGACCCAAAATACTGACCTTTGCTCATGAGATTTTGATCATTATTTGTGCAATGATTTGTTGCGCCAGAGTCGGGGTACCATCCAGGATCATTCACAGTATCAGTGGTAGCAATAAGAGCATTCATAGCAGATGCAAACTTGTCTATCAGAGCAGCACCAAAACCTGGAAACTTTGGATTGTACCTCTGATAACACCTAGATGCAAAATGGTCTGGGCGAGAATAGAGTTGACAAACTAGTCTACCACTTTGTATTTGAGAAGAAGGAGATGGAGATGGGGATGGTGGTCTGAACGGAGGCTTGCCTGATTGAGAGTCAGAGTTGCCACGACCAACAACATAGGGATTCCAATAGGGATTGCGACCAGGATTAGAACCTGAATTGGGGGAAAACCAGATTGAGTGGCACGACCATAACCAGATTGAGAAGAACTTCCAGGCTTTCTATAGGCAGCATTAGCTTGAGGACTGGAATCAAGATCCCTAGAATGCTTTTCAAGACAACTCTCTTGAGATAACAACAAAGATTCAATTTCGCCACAGTGTAAGAAGATTGGCGCGAGTTTATAGGGAGAACAAACACATCGTAATCAGATGGTAAACCATTGAAAATGGCTTTGATATGTTCTTTGGGAGTGGTGTTGATCTATAAGAAACTTAATCTTGAGAAGATAGTCATTCAAAGAAAGAGAGCCTTTCTTGAGATTATGTAATTGAGTCTGATACTGATCAATCTTAGCATTAGTTTGAGTAGTAAAATAGCAATCAAGAACAGACCAAACCTGAGCAGAGGTTTGAGATCCAACCACTTGAGTGAGAATACTCTCCGTCATAGATGAAAGAAGCCTCAAGCAAAGGAGATTATCATGTTGCTTCCACTGAACATGGGCCATGTTAACATTCTTAGCAGTACGATCTGCATCCGTGGGGTACTGCAATGGCGACTGATACTCAGTATCGATGTAATCCTCAAGCATGTGACCACGAATAGCTGCAAGAATCTGAGGTCACCACAGTAAGAAATTATGACTATCGAGCTTAACGGAGAGATTGTGCGAGAACACAATGGGAGCAAATGAAGAAGATGCAGAGGAAGTTGGAACAGCGGATGCCATAGCAGAAGCTCCAAGGAGAAACAATCGAAGAAGACAAAATCGAGAGAGAAGAAGAGTCGACGGAAAAAAAAACGAGATCTGAGAGAGAGATTCACAATGGTTCTGATACCATATTAGGAAAGGGTTTCTGGAAAGTACGAAATGAATCTTATTACTGAAATAAGCTTAGTTACAGGGTATTTATAGAATATAATACCAGCTGTTATGACAGCTGTAATCAGTAAATAATCACAGAAAAGGAAACTAACTAAGCTGTACAGTATATCTAATAACAGAACCAAAACTAACTCTTAACATTAACGATCTCATATCAACAGTATTTGTTAAATAGACCAATATATGAACAAATATTAACAATAGTATACTTTTTCCTCTATGATTATGTTTCTATGAAAATCATTGCAGCATAGATGGAGAAACCTTGAAGTCTTACACAACACATTGGCCACCTGAGCGCTGGCAGGAGTATGAGCCTCTTCTAAGTTACTGTCGTGATAATGGAGTTCGACTTGTTGCTTGTGGTACTCCGCTCAAGGTCTTTTACATTTCCCATATATGTAGGGCATTAGAAATTATTAAATTATATTTGTGTGTGGATTGCATACTTTGCATGTGTTATGGTGTGGTAAATTATTATATGCTATCGTAGGTTGTCGGGCTGGCCGTCTTTCTGCTTTGCCATAGTTTTGCTCTTCATGCATTCATGTATTATGATTTTATTGCGTCTGTTGATTCTTGTATTTAGGGAAGCCATTGACAAGATACTCATTATTATAAATTAAGTAGGTTTTGCGGACTGTACAAGCAGAAGGTATAATTGGACTTTCAAAGGCTGATCGCAAAAAGTACACTCCTCCAGCTGGTTCAGGCTTCATCTCAGGCTTTACTTCTATCTCACGTGGATCACTAGTTGATTTGAATTATCCAAATCAATCTATTCCTTTCGGTCCAAGCTCCTATCTATCTGTACAAGCTAGAGTGGTGGATGATTATACCATGTCCCAAAATATCTTGCAAGCCATGGTGGATGGAGGAACCACAGGTCTTATAGTAGTCGTGACAGGGGCGAGCCATGTTGCATATGGGTCCAGAGGTACTGGGATGCCTGCAAGAATTTCAAAAAGGATGCCAAAGAAAAACCAAGTGGTTGTGTTACTTGATCCTGAAAGACAGCAAATCAGAAGAGAGGGAGAAGTTCCAATTGCTGATTTTTTGTGGTATTCTGCTGCCAGACCTTGCGACAGGAACTGCTTTGACCGTGCTGAAATTGCTCGAGTTATGAATGCTGCTGGCAGGAATCGAGATGCCCTTCCTCAGGTTACATATTCTCAGTAGTCTTGCGATGCATTACTGCAAAAATTACAACTTTTCTTGGAAGTTCAACTATTTTATGCAGTGGTTTATACTATTTAGTCTTACTTGAAATACGCATTTTGACTTTTACAAATGACATCTTACATCTACTTGGGTAGGGTCCAACATATGCTTACTAAATCATCTTATAATGCTCGTACATTATTTGCTGTTATTTTTATTTTCTTTTTGACTACGTACATAAGTAGAAAGTATGGATATATTTCGTGGAAGTAATTAAACAATGAAGAGTTAGGTACGTTATAATTTAATTTCTTAGATGATGGAGTTTGAGGGGGAAGGGGAGATGTAATTCTTGGTAGGTGAGATTTTTGGGTTTGTAAGTTGTGACCACTCTATTATTCAATCCCTTAATGACCTTCTCAAGAGACCATATTCTGTCATGTTTTCAGGACCTTCAAAAAGGGCTGGATCTTGGTTTGGTATCTCCAGAGGTATTACAAAATTTCTTTGATTTGGAGAAGAACCCTCTTATTTCAGAACTCACTCATCGCTTCCAGGTAAGCTTGGATCTGAAAACAAAAAGTCACTTATGTTTTGTGATTTGAAGAATTAAAATTGTATTTTATGAAAGAAACACCTGCTTGCATGCCTAAATCATGTTCATGGTTTATGATTTGATATGATGAAGGTAATGCTTTGTAGGCAAATAAGTTGACTCCACCTCATTTTTATGCAGGGTTTCAGGGAAAGATTGCTGGCAGATCCTAAATTTTTGAACAGATTAGCAATAGAAGAGTCTATCTCTATAACTACAACACTTTTAGCACAATATGAGAGGCGGAAAGGAAATTTTTTTGAAGAGTTGGATTACGTTATTACAGATACTGTGAGGGGAATAGTTGTCGATTTTTTTACAGTATGGCTTCCTGCGCCAACTCTATCATTCTTTTCACCTGCTAAGGAAATAAATGGCCTTGATAGCATGGATGTTATAACAGATCTCCTTGGATCCATTCCTGATAATGCATTTCAAAAGAGTCCTGTGGGAAAGTACTGGAATATCAATCATAGACTTGCATCAGTTGTTTTTGGTGGCTTAAAGCTTGCTAGTGTTGGATTTATTTCCAGTATCGGGGCTGTTGCCTTCTCAAATGTTCTGTATGGAGTTCGTAGAGTCCTTAATCCAGAAGTTGTCAACATACAACAAAATAAAAGATCTCCAATACTAAAAACAGCAGTTATTTACTCGAGCTTTCTTGGAATATCAGCAAATCTTCGCTATCAGGTACAGTAGAGTACAGTAGAAGTTTCTGCATGTAATTAACCTCAGTTGTTTTTCTGTTTTGCATTATCAATATCGTGTTCGCATATAAATCTAACTGTATGAATCTGTTTTTTTTTTATTTGTTTCTCATTTCTCTCAATACTAGAAACACAGGCATGATAAACTTTTTTTTTTTAAAGGCTAGGCCTATAAGTATTCTACTGTATTAAGAGGTTATGTTTTCATAGAAAAGCCAGGGGATTAATGAAGATTGTTGTTCCTTTATTTTGTGGCCTCTAACTTTCAACAAAGGTTTTGTGATATGATGAATCAGCATCTTATGTTATTGCCGTCATTACATCAAATGGTGTCAGTTTATCATTAACGATAGCTTGGTTTTCTTGAAATATTCATGTGGGGTGAGTCTATGCTGATTTCAATTATTTCTAATGCAGTTTATAGCTGGAATTGTGGAGCACCGAATTTCTGATGAATTTCCGTCTCAAACTATATTTGTAAATTTGCTATCATTTATTGTTCGGACGATCAACTCCTACTGGGGAACTCAGGTAACAGCCATCTTCTTTTGCTTTTGTACTTGTCTTCACTTAGTAACTTTTCTACTTCTGAAAAATACGCTGAGAGATTGACAAACATGTCTAATTCTGTCCTTAAGGTAAATTTTGCTGTAATATACTTCTATTTGTTTGGAATTATAGTTTATCATTACTATTATAAAGGAATTGAAACCAGAAAATCCGGGCATAGCTTATAGAAAAACTTTCTGAATTCTTTTTTATAAACCTTTCTCAAAATTCTTATTTTTCGGCCACCTTCAAGTTTTAGATACATTTTGTTACTATAAATCCATACATGTTTTCTTTGAATTTCACTCACTGCATCACAGTAGCTATAATGAAATAAGAGGATTTATCTTGAACTTGGCATAACATTGTTTCTTGAATGCTGCAGCAATGGATTGATCTGGCACGTTATACGGGACTGCAGTCTCGAGCGAAAAAATTACCCTCTTTACAAAATTCTGATTCTCCTAGTCACGTCGCATTGGAAGGGAATAACACAGAAGACACCAATATAGATGAAATAGAAAATCAGGACGGTGACAATCCCATTATATAGTCGTAGAATCATAATCTTTCTTATATTCTTTTTATTTTCCCTTCAAATGCTGACAAAAAGATTAAAAAAAACATAAACCAAGAAACAGAGTAGCCCTATGTGTTATAGAGCTCCATACCCAATTTTTGTAACATTTAATGCAATTCTTCCCATTTTGATGAAAAGGCAAGATTTATAAAGTTAGCTGGCATGTCTGTTTGGTGTACTTTTAAAATCTCGCACAATTTAAAATAAATAAATAATTGTAAAGGAAACCGGGAAGGATGTAGCCTCTAACGCTCCTTGGGATAATATCCATGAACCAAGTAGAACAGTCTGATTGACATGGGCAACAATGTTCATTTAATTAATTTCTTTTTAGGCCTTGGTCGCAAGCTGGGGTTCGAACCACAGACCATTGACTCACATAATTTCCCAACCACAAGGGAGACTCAAGTGGCTTGGGCAATAAAATTTATCAAATATCTTTTTCGACAAAATGACTTTAATCAGTTGCTCCTCTCAAATCAAATAGAACAACCTTACTGTAATGGGCAACAATGTTTATCAAATATTTTTTTTAACCAAATGTCCTTAGTCAGAGTCTCTCCCTCGCACAGAAATTCTTACGTCAGAGTGTAGCAGCACTTATATCTTGTTCTTCCTTCATCCTATCTAGGAGTTTCTGTTTGAGCTTTTGTATGGCAAGTTCAAGGTTTTCCAGCTGTGTTAAGGAGTCAACCTTTAGTTCTGGACAATCTTTAAACAATAGACCATGTTAAGAACATAGACAGTTGATTCATAATCATACCTCTTGTTTGGCAAATCTATTTTGTAGAAATAACCCACTATACAAATCAAAACTATCCTTCATAGTGTTTTCTTTCTGCAAATAATTTGATGTTAGTCCCCTCTCTCCTCCATTGCACATTCTTTTGTTTAACTAATTTAAATAGGTAAAAAGAAAAAAAACATCAATATGAACTGATTGATTATACCAATTGAATAAGTGTCTCAAAGCCTTTTGTGTTCATAGGGGTGGACTCAATCCTCATTTCCGACAATACCCTGAAAAACATGTAGATGCTTGAGACTTGTTGATAGGTTTTGGTTTACCTACTGATAGAAAGCTGAAAAAAAAAATACCTGCCAATAGTGTGAGTGAGAAATTGGCTCTTGGCAGCCACTTTGTCATGGTCCTCGCAAGACATTTCCAGCATTTGGCAACCCTGGATACATACTGCCTTTTGTTAGCGAAGACACTTCAAACTAAGACATCTCCAAATGCTTTTTCTCAGTTTACCATGTAAAATGTGATTAGAACATTAAAGTGGCAAGAATCCACATTATGATCAGATTGTAATTAGAGAAGGGGACGGCATACTCTTCTGAGTATTAAATAGTTAAACATGCTGTTTTTTTAGCTTAAATTAGTTATGGAATGGAATGTAAATTAATCAAATGTCGCTATTTTAGTGTATTGACTATTTCATTTGAATATGGAAGAAAATACTATTCTAATACAAGATTAAAAAAAATTTAATAATTTTTTTATCAATTTTTTTTATTCATTTTAATTTTTATTCCATTTCTATTCCTTTTCTCATTTACATTTCATCCAACCAAGATATTAGCTTAGGCAAAATAACTAATTACCTCACTTTCAAAAATTTGGAGAAAGCTTGAGCAAGTAGCTTCGTTCCTTATTCGAACCCTCTCGAACACAAACGTTAAACCTTTCCACCCATTTTTCCCACTCTCTGGTCCAAACATGGGATGAGTACAAAGCACATCTGACTCTTCAGGAAGCACCTGTTAAGCATTACAAACAGGCATTACACGTACCCTTTTCTACCTAGAAATATATATATATATATATAAGTTAAAAAAAACTAAAAAACATTTGCTTTTAATTAGCGTACTTGCAACAGAAATGTTTTTGGATACTCTTTAACTGAGAGTACATCTACAAAAAGTGTGTGTCGTTTCAGACACTGAAATGACATTGACTTGACAACCTCGGATAAGGACAGAATTGAGGTACATATCAAAACGACGTCGTTTTCCGCTTCAAGAAATGCTTCTACATCCCTGTTAGGTACCCAAGTAATGAAAAATAAAAATTAAAGACATAGCTCTATCTCTCTGTCCATTTTGTACGCAAAATATTTACCTGAAGAAAGAGACACCCAAGGAGACACAAAGATCAGCGTAATCTGTCCGAGAAGTTGCTCTTAACGTATGGCCCTGTTTGATTATAGTCTTTGCCAGAAACTGGGCGAAGGGACCAAATCCAACTATGCCAATTTTGAGGTTTGTTGACGGTGAAGATGGTGAAAACGAGGTAGATGAGGAGGAAGAATACATGGTTGTTGTTTGACTGTTCGTAACGAGGTTTTTAGGGCTAATAAGCTAATAATTCAGCAATAAATAACGAGAGGCCATTTTAAAGTCTTTGAATTTTGTGTGCTACGTAGTTCTATCCGACATGTTCGGTGGCCCCCACCCCCACAGGCTGCCTAGGTATTGTTCTTTGGTAAAACCATTACATGCATTTATAAAATAAGTGTCATAACATAACACAATATATAGCTAACATGCGAACACCAACTGAAACAAAATAGCCCGCCCTATCTGTCTTTTATACTTTCTTTTCTATTTTTTTTTACTCTGTAAGCTAGTTTTTAAACTCACATATCTTAGTTGATCGAGGTAATAAAATGGAATTGAATGAAAATTTTCATTTTATTTATTTGTTTGGTTATATTTTAAAATATGGAAATATCATTTTAATGAAATGATTTTCTACATTTTTTGTGAAATGATTATTTTCATTTCATTTATTTGTTTGGTTATATTTTAAAATATGGAAATATCATTTTAATGAAATGATTTTCTACATTTTTGTGAAATGACTATTTCATTTGAAAATAAAACAAAAACTCATTCTAATATAAGATTAAAAAAAAATTAATTTTTTTATTTATATTAATTTTTATTTCATTTCATTCCTATTTTTTTTTCAATTTTTATTCCCTCCAACCAAACAACTCCCATATTTCAATTGTGTAAAATATACATATGAAATAATGATATAATTTATTTTTAAAAATAATGATACATACAAAAATTTAGTATAATATGAGTTTATGTGTCCCTACAGAAAGTAAAATGTATCCTTTTCCTTCTAAAAGTAAATATTAAACCAACCACCTCTGAAATGAGGTGGGTAGATCAATTTAGAGCTGCATATATTATTGGTTCTTATTGGCACTACTTTTTTTTTTTTTTTTTTTAAATAATGGATCTTCTCCATTCATTTAAATGTATATCAGATTGGCCAACCTAACTTGTCCACTCAAATAATTGATCATTTTAATTGTAAATGATTGAAATGAGCCAAATATAAGGCATATAATTAATTGTTTTGATGTGGCTTAAGCTACAAACGAATCGACAACTATAGTTACATGACTTCAACCTCCCTTGTACAAATATACTTTGCTCTTAATTGAAAACCAAAAGCCTGAGCACCCGAGCAACCATAAATTAGAAGAATCTAGAGTAAGCAACATGCACCCTATCTATCTATCTATATATATATATATATATATATCAAAAGTTTCACTCAAATACACAGTAGAAAATTTCAACATGAAATATAAATAATAAATTAAGACTGATTTGGAGCAAATATAGGTGAGAGGGATTCCATGATCTATACCTGCATGGAGAGGTGTGGTGCTGCAATAATGGATGATGGCCTCCAGGTCCTCAATGCTTTAGCAGTAAACCCAGAAGAAAGGAGATACTACTCGAATCGTTTTAAATGACAAAATAATAAGTTGATAAAAACATAAACAATGCTCTTTTTGTATAAGGTATATGATTCGAGGTGATAGTAGATGCTTGATTGTACAAAAGCTCCGATCTCATAAAAAAAACCAAGCCATCAGATTTAAGCATATCTATGGCCAATATCAAAAGGGTGTGCTGCTGGCGAATGTGATTCTTAGTTAAGTTTCAGGGTGCATCCACTTATTTGATCTTATTGTTATTATAATGGAATCTTCATTTTAATCTCTTCTTTGGCATACAATTCTTTGGGAAACTTTACATGAGGTCAATTATAATCCCAAAGATTCCCTTTCAAATAAAAACAATTAAAAGTTTTGAATATCTCTATCTCAGCTGAGTATGTCAACATTGGTTCTAATCCTCTAGATATACTTTGAAAATTGAAATCAGGGATGTTTAAGAAAAACATCAAAAGGCCTGCACTGCGATTTTGGACACTATGTGAACTAGTATGCATGCAAGTGTTGAATTTTCACTAAACGAAACTCTTATGTTTGAGTGTAGCAGCAGTTATATATCTTGTTCTTCATTCATCCTATCTAGCAGCTTCTGCTTCAATTTCTGAATGGCAAGTTCAAGGTTTTCCAGCTGCATGTATTTAAGGAGTCAGCCTTTAGTTTTAACTAATCTTTAAACAAATAAGTCATGTTAAGAACATAGGCAGTTGATTCCATACCTCTTGTATGGCAAATCTATTTCGTAGAAATAACCCACTATACAAATCTAAACTAGCCTTCAGAGTGTTCTCTTTCTGCAAATAATTTGATGTTAGCCCCTCCATTGCACAATATTTCTTTTGTTTAACGGTTTAAATATAGGTCGAAAGAAAAAACTTTGATGAACTGATTGATTATACCAATTTAAGTAGTGTCTCAAAGCTTTTTGTGTTCATAGGTGTGGACTCAATCTTCATCTCCGCTAATACCCTAAAGAACATGTAGATCCTTGAGACTTGTTCATGAAAGGTTTTTTTACCACAAGATCATGATTCTACCAAGATATACCTGCCAATAGTGTGAGTGAGAAATTGGCTCTTAGCAGCCACTTTGTCATGCTCCTCGCAAGACATTTCCAGCATTTGGCAGCCCTGGATACATGCTGATTTTTGTTAGAAAAGTCACTTGAAACTAAGACTTCTCTAAATGCTTATTGTAGTTTACTATGTTAATTGTGTTAGAACATAAAAATGGCAAAAACAGATATTATGATCAGATTGTAATCAGAGAAGGTAACCCAGCAATCTCAGAACCAAGACAAGTCGGACTGGTTTATAAAAAGAAGAGGTCATTGCTATTTCAAGGAGAGAGCTCTTCTCATAAGAATCCAAAAGTATTAATCTCATCTCCAAAAACACACTCAGCAGAAAAGGTAAAAAGCTACTTGTATCAAATGATGTGTCCTTTTTCTACAATCAATGCCTGCATCAGATGGGGGCAGCATACCGAGTATTAAATAATTAAACATGCTGTTATATTAATTAGCTTAAATTAGTTATGCCTTTTTTCTATAGCAGCATATGATGGGAACAAAAATGTAAAGAAAGCATTATTAATTAGCTTAGGAAAAATAACTAATTACCTCACTTTCAAAAATTTGGAGAAAGCTTGAGCAAGTAGCTTCGTTCCTTATTCGAACTCTCTCAAACACAAACGCTAAGCCTTTCCAACCATTGTTCCCACTTTCTGGTCCAAACATGGGGTGAGTACAAAGCAAATCTGACTCTTCAGGAAGCACCTAATAAGCAATACTAACAGACGTTACACGTACTGTTTTCTACACAGAAATATATATTAAAGCACAAATTTTTTTACTTCAGAGTTTTCTTAATTGGAGTCAGTTAGTTTAACGTACTTGCAGTAGAAATTTTTTTGGATACTCTTTAACCGAGAGTACATCTACAAAAAGTGTTGGTCGTTTCAGGCACTGAAACGGCATTGACTTGAAAACCTCAGACAAGGACAGAATCGATGTGCATATCAATACGACGTCGTTTTCTGCTTCAAGAAATGCTTCAACATTCCTGTTAAGAACCCAAGTAATGAAAAAAATTAAAGAATAGCTTTTGTCTCAATACCTATCTATTTTTAATGCAAAATATTTACCTGAAGAATGAGATATCCAGAGAAACACAGAGATCGGTGTAATCTGTCCGAGAAGTTGCTTTTAAAGTATGGCCCTGTTTGATTATAGACTTTGCCAGAAACTGGGCGAAGGGACCAAATCCAACTATGCCAATTTTGAGGTTTGTTGACGATGAAGATGGTGAAAGCGAGGCAGATGAGGAGGAATCACACATGGTTGTCATTTGGCTAACTGACTAAGCTAATAGTTCAGCAATAAATGATGGGCCAATTCATTCAGTCTTTGAATTTGGTATCGCACGCGTCTGTAGAAATCCTCGGTCAATCAAGATCACCCGTCTGTCAGATTATTGTGTACATAAAGTACAACAATATAATTTTGACACTACTTTTCATTTTTCTTCCATTAAAAAACTATTATCTTCTTAGTTTGTCTTTAGTTTGTAGACTGAGGTGTTAATTTGTTTTAAGGGGTCTGTTAGTTATTAATTTAAAAGTTTGTCAATTGTGGTAGGCCCAATCTTAAAATATTGAGATAATGTAAATCTTTTTTTTTTTTTTGGTATGTTTTGTTTTATCAAAATATAAATTTAATACTCTTTATTTTTTATTTTATATAATTGGTTAATCTGTGTACGTTTAAATTTTTAATATTTTCGTATTACTTTATATTTTAGTGATTTATTTAATTATTTATTATTTTTAAATAATTTAAATATATTTTCAAAATTTATAAAATAAATATTTAATTAAAATTTTAAAATAATTTTAATAAACAAATTTAATTAATTAAAAACAAATAAAAATTAGAATTAAAATTAAAATATTAAAAAACTAATTAAAGTCTTATTAATTAACTTTAAATAAACCTAAATTTTAATTTAATTAATAAAAAAAAGACTCATATTTAACTCAATCTTACCCTCACCATCTAAGTTCCCACCCTCCCAATCTTACCCACATTTTTTTGTTTTAAAGTTTGATTGATTTGTTAATTAAATTAAAATTTAGATTTATTAAAAGTTAATTAATAAGATTTTAATTAGCTTTTTAATTGTTTAATTCCATTTTTTTATTAATTAAATTTATTTTTAAAATAATTTTGTTTATTAAAATTATTTTAAAGTTTTAATTAAACATTTTTTTTCTTCTGAAAACTGAAAATATATTTAAATCATTTAAAAATAATAAACAATTAAAAATCAAATAAATCATTAAATGATGGGTATTATGGGAATATTAAAAATTTAAATGCATAAAGGATACCAAACTATGTAGTTTTTGCAAACAGAAAGTATCGATTAATAATTATCTAAAATAGATGGAACCAAGTTTGTATTTCGATAAAACACAAAGTGCCAAATAAATATTTAATATATAATTAAATACTATAACACAAAAAATACCACTCTAATTTTATTTATAATATAATCTAATTAAATCAATTTAAACGACCCCAAGATTAAAAAAAAAATCAATCTGAACAAAATTTAAAACAGATTAATCATAATATATCCTTAAAAAATTGACTTTAATAATAATAATAATAATGAACGTTATTCTATTTCTATTGTATTTTTTTATATAAAAAAGAGTGATATAATTATATTATTATAATACAAGTATATTTATTTATAATTCTTAATTAATAATTTATTCCTAGCATCTTTGATCTAACTCTTCCCATGCACGTTTGGTGAAGTTTCTTTCTTTTCAAAGGATTTGGATATAAAGGGCATTATATTTACAACAAAAAATATTATATCTTAGTAGAATTATATTTATAAAGTGTTCTAAATATATACATTTAAATCTAAATTAATTAATAATTAATAAAATATATCATATTCAATATTTAATAATTGATAAATGAAAATGATATAAATATATAACTACAATGTACATGTCAATATAATGTCGAAAATATATAAAGTTATTTTGCAAGTCTAAATTAATAAATAATTTTATCATGAATTTTTAGTATATAAAACAACATATATATAAATATATTTAATAATAAGACAATTATTACTACATAGATGCATATTTTCTAAAGACGGGATCAAGAAATATTATAACTTATTGCAATGTGAAGTATTTATAACTGGTTCCAAATTGAGACATAAACTTTTTAGGACTATAGGAGAGTTATTCTATTATAGAGTGACATTTTATAGAGATTTTACTGTATAAGCACCCCTACTAATTAAAAGAATTTTTTAAACACTTTTTCTCAATATTTTTTTTGACATTCTTTAAATTCTTTTTTTTTATGTTAATTTCAAAAATTCTATTTTATCTTATTTTCAAAAAAATAATTAAATATTGTATAATTTTTTAGAAAGAAACTATTACTATGACAAGTTTTTATATTTTTTTTGTTTAAAATTTTATTTTATTTATATATTTAAAAATATATTATTTATATTTATTTTTAGAATATTTTAAAAAAATAGAAAAATGTGAGCATAAGTTGAAAAAAAATTATATATTAAGTTTTTTTACAAAAATTGGGTGTCTTAATCAAATTTTGGGGTGTAAATATGTAACGCCCTTATTTTATCATAAATATAATACAAAGAATCAGCTTTGATATATAAAAACATAAAAAGCTCGAAGATATCCAGCTCGATGAGAAGGACACCACCAGAGTGGTGAAAATTGAGAAGAACCTCCCAAAGGACGTGAGATAGTAATTAATTCGCTTCATGAGGGAAAATCAAGATGTATTTGCATGGTCACACTCCTATATGATTGTGATCAGCCCCAATATTATAAGTCATGCATCAAACATCGACAAAAACTTCCCTCCAAAGCAATAGAAAATAAGACTCCTCGATGACGAGAGGAAGAACCTTGAAAGAGAAGGTCGAACGGCTAAAAGTAAATCGGTTTATCTGGGATGCTTTCTACCGAGATTGGATAGCCAACCATGTCCTAGTCCCAAGGCCCAATGGAAAGTGTCGAACTTGCATTGACTATTCAAACCTCAACAAGGCATGTCCAAAAGACTGTTTTCCCCTGCCTCAAATTGATCAACTTGTGGACGCAACCTCGGTTCATAGTATCATGTCATTCATGGACGCATATTTTGGATATAGCCAAATAGCCATGCATGCACCCAACCAGGAGCACATGAGCTTCATGACTGATAAAGGGTTGTATGGTTACAATGTGATGCCCTTCGGGCTCAAGAATGTCGGGGCTATGTATCAAAGACTGATAAATATAATGTTTGCCAATCAGATAGGAAACAACATGGAAGTGTATGTAACGCTCTACTACCTTGGAGTAGTTACCATGTGATTTATAAATTTGTCATTAGCTTGTTAACCGAGGTTTTAGGTTAAAAGTGTGATTAAATTGAAATAAAGACTCATTTGACAACATTAATTATAAATGATTTGGACATTCATTAAATTGAAAAAAATATACATTTGGGATCCCAAAACACTGTCTGAAAATGTTTACAAGTCAAAATATGAATATAGTCAACCTAAGCGACAAAGCAAAAATTACATCATATTCCTAAAAAATAACCCTGGTCGCAGCAGCCAGGTAGGTCGAACATGTACACGCTGCTCCACGCTCTCAAACTCATGGTTGGTCGACCTTCCCCTAGCCCTTACTTGCACCATAGAGCACCTGTGAGCCGAAGCTCAGCAAAAACTCAACGCATAATATACCATAATTCATTCACATAATTAAACATTTCAATAGACAACATAATAAACATATAGAGGCCTATGTCGACCTAGGTGATTTACCAAGCACTGGGTTCACGGTCTTCACCGATCAGTTGGATACTACACCCTAGAGGATCTCGCCCTAGCGGCCTACACTTAGCATGCTTAATGCCGATCTCGGCCCTTGCCGTCCCTGGCCTTCACCGTTCTTGCCCTTTGTCGTTCCCGGCCTTTGCCATTCTCGGCCTTCATCGTTCCCGACCTTCACCGTTCATTTACAGTCATGCATAACATAGCATAATAAATCATAAGCACACATATAAACACAAAACACAGATAATCGGGCCATGCCCTGCTCTACAGGCACCAACAGTTTTCTTACCTGTGTCTTGAGTTGACAGATCAATGCAATCCTAAGCACGATCCCCTAACCCGAGGTTTGACGTAAAACCTAGTCACAATGCATCCATAATAACAATCCATCAAGCCCTAAACCAAATAAGAGCTTTGGATTAAAATACTAGCCTCCGGGACCTCGAATTATACTAAACTGAGTAGTAGAATCCTTCCCAAGCCTTAATATTTGGGTTCCTGAGCCTAAAACCCTAAATTGGCCAAAATTGTAACGCCCCAACTCCAGGGACTGTTACGGTGCACATTGCAAACAATGCTAAACTCGCTAACTGAGTCATTTGGCCATAAATGTGTATCTAAGTATGATTAGCAGTTTAGGGATTAAAAATTTTGGTTAAAATATAACGTTTCATTAGAACGTTTACTATATACATTGGGATCCCAAAAATATAATTTCAGAGTCTATTACAAGAAAATATTTACAACAGGCTGATCTAAGCGGCAAAACAGGGTTTAACCCTAGTTCCTCTTTCAAATCTTGGCCAGGTGTTGGCCGAGCAGCTGCATATGTACACGTCATCACCTAAGCTCTTCAACTCAAGGATGGTCCAACTTTCTTTTGCCTTTACCTGCACCACATAGCACCCGTGAGCCGAAGCCCAGCAAGAAAACATGAATATGCTCATGAAAATATTATCAGATGATGTCATTACATCACACAGAGCTTATAGCTCTAAAAAGATGAGTGACTGATGATTAAGTCACTAGCCATCAGGTGAAGAGGTGACTAGTGAGTCACAATCTGGACAGGTGACTGATGAGTCATGCTCTGGTTAGGTGACTAATGAGCCACACTTGGGATAGGTGACTAATGAGTCACACTCAGGATAGGTGACTAATGAGCCACGCTCTGAACAGATGACTGATAAGCCACGCTCTGATTAGGTGACTAATGAATCACACTCTGGATAGGTGACTAATGAGCCACGCCTTGATTAGGTGACTAATGAATCACACTCTGGATAGGTGACTAATGAGCCACGCTCTGATTAGGTGACTAATGAATCACACTCTGGATAGGTGACTAATGAGCCACGCCCTGATTAGGTGACTAATGAATCACACTCTGGATAGGTGACTAATGAGCCACGCTCTGATTAGGTGACTAATGAATCACACTTTGGATAGGTGACTAATGAGCCATGCTCTGGATAGGTGACTAATGAGCCACGCTCTGGAGGTCCCATACCCTTCTAGCCATGTGACCTATGGGTCACCTTAGCCTTTTCAGCTCTGGCTCTAAATTTCTGGCCTTTGGCTAGACAAGCACTTTTAATATTCATCGAACTTGAGGTCGGTCCGGCATTAATGCTCATTTGAGTCATTCAATGCAGATGTCGATTAGATCTAATCTTTGTTGGCTTGCATTAAACGTGCTAAAACCATCCTTGACTTATGAGTCAATGCCCTGACTAATGAGACAGTGTCATTCACAAGTAAGCAATGCTACCAGGCATATATCATATGTCAAACATCCAAAGATGGGGCATTCAACATGCTTACTTAACAATTGCTAACATAATAATGATCATGCACAAACACAGAGACTCAAGCTCTGATCAGTCTTATATTCATCACTCATGGCATGCCCTAATCACATGTTTCTCATGCATCACATGCATCACACTTAATCATCCAGCATGCCCCAGCAATAATCATATGCAAATGAGCAAGATTGTCAAGCATTCAATATGCTATCAATGTTTACATTTAAACATCCAACATGCATAAAAAATAACCATGCATGTCACACATGGGGTGCAATTTTCTTACCTTCGGTCCAAGCACAGGTTACCGACAAACGAGCCACAAGAACGATCCCGATTCCAAGCCTCTAGTGACAACCTAGTCACAACCACAAATGGTGATCCAATGAGTTCAAGTTCTAAAACCAATCTCGGAACCAAAACTTAGCCTCAGAGACATCAATCTTCACTAATCCAGGTAGTGGGAATGATCCCGAGGCTTAAAACCATGTTCCCGGGGTCAAAACACGCAAACAGGCTCAAAATCCTGCCTGATCCGCGGCCCTAGAACCTTGAGCCGCGGCCCCCAGTAAAATCTGAAGCAAGGGCCACGGCGCCCAGCAGGAACAACTCCTGCCACCAGCTTCATCGAACTAGGGCCGCGGCACCCAAGAACAGGGTCGTGGCCCAACTTCGGGGCAGCCATTTTTATTCGTTTTTAACCTTTTAAAACCTCCCAAAAACATGTCTAACACATTCCCAAATCATCAAATCAAAGTTCCCAAACTTTCCAATGGTCCAAAACCATCAAAACCTGAAGCTCAAACGAACCAAAAACTCAACGATTCACAAAATCCAATTCAAGCTTAAAACTTTTAAAAACTTGAATTACCTCTGATTGAGTTGTTTTCAACTAAATCCCCCGGCTAATAAGCTTCTAATTTTCCTTAGGACTGCTATGCCTCGATCCTCACTTGAATCCGAGTCCTAGAACTCAAGATACCTTCGAAAATGCGATCGGGAGACGAAAAGGGAACTTTTAGGGAGAGAGAACGTACATAACGTTCTTTTTATTTCTTAAAAGGTTACATCAAGCTTAAGTAGCTTCCAATTCCTAGTGCTCGGGGTCCCGAAAACACCCCCGGGGATATTATAGTCAAAGCTTCCAAAATTTCCCCCTGATCTTACTAACTCCCAATTTATCACCAAATATTAATTCCCATTACCCAATAACCCGGTAATGCACTAAATACCCCTGTTGTGTGCTTTGTGTTGTGTGGATGTTCCAAGGAATGACTTGCTTTGTGCTTGCTCATACTTCGTTATTGCCCGTTGCATGTCCGAGATGTGTATGTGGCTAACCACTGAGTTTGTTTGCTTGTAGGTGTGTGTTGTAGGCTAACTTGCTAGCTTGAAGTGTCTACAAGTGCCGCACGTTCCGTCTACTTGGAGTACCCAAATAGTCGGCCCGTGACAGTTGGTATTAGAGCCAAGTTAGAGAGAGAGTTTGGCAAAACACACTAATGGTGAGCAACAGTCAGAGGATTGAAGCACTTGAGAAGTGTGTAGGGGAATTAGATGGCCTGGACGAAAGGGCCAGGGATCTTTCCTTTACAAGTCATAACTTTAGATCATTAGATGCAAACAATCGCATAGCTGCGCTAGAGAAGGAAAACGATGTTCTACTATCCAGAATAATCGCGTTGGAGCAAAGAAACACTCCAACAAGTACTTTTGTTTCCCCTTGGTGGGAAGAGCGCATTGCGGCGGTGGAGCGCATGTTGAAGGAACAACAAGTTTCCATTAATGACACTATGGAAGATTGCAGGGAGGCAGTTAGCATGCTTAGAGAAGAAATGGCTGAGCTAACTACAAAGGTAAACCTAACCATGCGAGCGGTTGGGAATGTCCCTGCAACAGGGCCGATAGGTATGGAATATGGCGAAGTTAAAGTGCCCGAGCTGAGGCCCTATAATGGGGCCAGAGACGCAAAGGGCTTGGAAAATTTCCTCTTCGACATGGAACACTATTTTAGAGTTGTGCAAGTCGATTCGGAAGAAGCAAAAGGTCGCCATGGCTACCATGTACTTGTTTGGGGATACCAAGGTGTGGTGGAGGACAAAGTATGACGACATAGAGAATGGTAGGTGCACCATCACATCTTGGGTAGACCTGAAGAGAGAACTGAAGACGCAATTTCTGCCAGAAAATGTCGCCTACATGGCTTGACACTAGCTGAGAGAGCTTAAATAAGTCAGGACAGTCCGAGAATATGTGAAGAAGTTTTCGGGACTAATGCTCGATATAAAGGACATGTCCGAAGTAGACAGACTCTTCTGCTTCCTTGAGGGATTGAAACCGTGGGCCAAGCAAGAACTTCAAAGACAGCATGTGTCTGACCTAGCCACTGCTCAAGCTGCTGCTGAATGCTTAATAGACTACACTTCGGAGAGCAGCCTGCCGAAAAGGGCTACCCCTCCAACTAGCTCAAGTAGTGCTGGAAGTAAGAAGTCTGGGAAGTCATGGCAGGGCAAGAGTGGGGGAGAGAAGAGGACAGCAGAGTCCAATTCTTCCAGCGGTACAATTGCTGCTGCAGGGAAGAAGCCGCTAACTTGTTGGCTCTGCAAAGGCCCACATAAGTCGGCAGTTTACCCTTACAGGGGCAAGTTGAATGCCCTCATTGGCCAAGAAGAACAGGGCGAAGGAGAAGAGGAGGATGAAGAGTACGTGCAAATGGGCCCTGCCCGCTTGTTGAATGCTCTCAAGAAGCATGGCGAGAAAAGGAAGAAAACCCTGGGAAAGGGGCTAATGTTCGTGGATGCCACCATCAATGACAAGCCCGCCAAAAGCATGATGATCAATACTGGCGCCACCCACAACTTCATCTCTGAACTCAAACCCAAGCGACTGGGACTAGAACTGGAGAAAGATGCAGGTCGCATGAAAGCAGTCAACTCCAAGGCCTTGGCCACAACTGGCGTGGCTAAAGGTGTAAAAGTTAGAATCGACATGTGGGAAGGGCAGACTGACTTAGTGGTGGTTCATATGGACGACTTCGATGTAGTTTTGGGAATGGACTTCCTAACTGAGAAAGGTGCCATTCCAATTCCTGCCACTGGGAGTTTGCTCATAATGGGAGAGACTCCTTCAATGGTGCTTGCAAAGGTGAAACCACCCCTGGTGTGAAGCTTCTATCAGCTTTACAGTTCAAGAAGGGTGTGAAGAAGCAAGAGCCCACTTATGTAGTGGTACCCACCGTGTTCGAAGAAGCCGTGGAAGAGATTTTTCCACTAGAAATTACGAGGGTCTTGAAGATGTATGGGGACATGATGCCAGATAAACTCCCCAAATCCTTGCCACCAAAGAGGGGGATTGATCACCAGATAGAGCTGGTTCCGGGAGCGAAACCTCCAACAAAAGCGCCTTACAGAATGGCACCCCCTGAGCTAGAAGAGTTGAGGAAACAACTAAAAGAGTTATTAGAGGCAGGCTTCATCAGATCGTCGAAGGCGCCATTTGGCGCACTTGTACTATTCCAGAAGAAGCACGATGGGAGCTTGAGACTGTGCATTGATTATAGGGCTCTCAACAAGGTGACAGTTCGCAACACCTACCCCATCCCTCTGATCGCTGATTTGTTCAACCAACTAAGTGGAGCCAAATACTTCACAAAGTTGGACTTGAGATCGGGCTATTATCAGGTGAGGATCGTAGATGGGGATGAACCAAAGACAACGTGCGTTACTTGATATGGAGCATTTGAGTTTCGAGTAATGCCGTTTTGGTTGACAAATGCACCTGCCACTTTCTGCACACTGATGAACCAAGTATTCCATGAGTATCTAGATAAGTTCGTGGTGGTGTACTTGGATGATATCGTGGTTTATAGCGCCACGATTGAAGAGCATCAAGAACACTTGGCTCAAGTGTTTTAGAAGTTGAGAGAAAACCAGCTATATGTGAAGCGCGAGAAATGCTCATTTGCACAGGAGATAATCAAGTTCCTAGGCCACGTTGTGGAACGTGGTCGAATTCGTATGGATCTGGAGAAGGTGAGGGCAATCCAAGAATGGAAAGCCCCCACAAACATGAAAGAACTCTGCTCTTTCTTGGGCCTAGCCAACTACTATAGGCGATTTGTGGACAGCTACTCAAGAAGAGCGACACCCTTGACCGAGCTGCTAAAAAAGGGTGTGACTTGGGCGTGGGCTGACAAGAGTGCTGAAGCCTTCAGGAGTTTAAAGGAAGCCATGATGAAGGATCCTGTTCTTGCCTTACCAGATGTTAGCAAGCCCTTCGAAGTACAGACAGATGCCTCAGATTATGCTTTGGGAGGGGTACTAGTACAAGAAGACCACCCAGTAGCATATGAGAGTCGCAAGCTGTCTGAAGTTGAGAGGCGATATACTGCCCAGGAGAAGGAACTCCTCACAGTTATCCATTGCTTGCGAGTGTGGAGGCATTACTTGCTAGGGCCGAAGTTTGTGGTGAACACGGATAATGCAGCGATTAGTCATTTCCTTACTTAGCCAAAACTGACCCCTAAGCAGGCTCAATGGCAAGAGTTCGTGGCGGAATTTGACTTCCGTTTTGAGCACAGGGTAGGACGCTTGAACCAGGCAGCTGACGCCTTGAGTCGCAAAGCAGAATTGGTGACTCTAAAGATCTTGGCTAGTTTTTCGGCTAGCGTGGTGAACACTCTACTCAAGGAGCGCATCAAAGAAAACCTGGAGAAAGACCCGGTTGTCAGAACCATCCTGAAGCTCGTAAAAGAAGGCAAGACTCGCCAGTTCTGGGTGGAGAATGATCTTCTGTGGGCCAAAGGGTGTCGCTTGTATGTTCCGAAAGCTGGAGATTTGCGGAAGACATTACTAAGCGAGTGTCATGACACCTTGTGGGCAGGTCATCTAGGGTGGCAGAGAACGCATGCCCTTTTGAAGCAGGGATACTACTGGCCACAAATGCGAGATGATGTAATGGAGTACACCAAGACCTGTCTCGTCTGTCAACAAGACAAGGTCGATAGGAACAAGACACCTGGGTTATTGGAGCCATTGCGAGTCCCAAGCCGACCATGGGAGAGTGTGTTGCTTGAATTTATAACCGGCCTACCGAAGACAGGGGATTTAAGTGCGATCTTGGTGGTCATGGACAGATTCTCGAAATACGTAACATTCATCCCGGTGTCGAAGTACTGTTCGGCAGAGGAGACAGCTCGATAATTCTTCAAGCATATTGTCAAATATTGGGGAGTGCCCCAGAACATTGTTAGTGACCGAGATGGAAGATTCACGGGGACCTTTTGGTCCGAACTATTCAGTCTCTTGGGGTCACAATTAAACATATCCTCGAGCTACCATCCACAGACAGATGGGCAGACAGAAAGATTCAACGGGATGTTGGAGGAGTACTTGCGCCACTTTGTCAATGCTAATTAGAAGAATTGGCCGCAACTACTCGATGTAGCTCAATTTTGATTCAACTCTCAAAAGAGTTCTTCATCGAATAAGAGCCCTTTTGAAGTTGTTAATGGACAGTAGCCACTGTTGGCCCACACAGTGGACGAATTCCGCGGTCGAAACCCGTGAGCCTTTCACTTCACAAAAGACTAGAAGAAAACGACATAGATTTCCCGAGCGTATTTAGAAAAAGCATCAAGAAGAATGAAGAAGTGGGCAGATCAGAAGCGCAGACCACTGGAGTTCAAAGCAGGTGACTTAATGTTAATCAAGCCAAGGCCCGAAAAATTGAGATTCTGAGGAGACAAAGACATCAGACTCGTTCGCAAGTACGAGGGTCCGGTCTCAATCATCTCAAAAGTTGGCCTAACTTCCTACAAAGTCGACCTACCAGCATGGATGAAGATACACCTGGTCCTTCATGTCAGCAACTTGAAGCCGTATCATGAAGATCCAGCCAATCTAGAGAGAAACTAGTCAACCAAAGGAGGAGTCATCATTTAGCCAAAAAGCAAGTGTCAACAGGAAGAAATCCTGGCAGGAAGGTCAATCACCACTGACCGTAAAAAGCATAAAGAGTATCTGGTAAAATGGAAGGGGCTTGCAGATGACGAGATCAGCTGGGAGAGGGCGGAAGACTTGAAGAAGCTCACACAGAAGATTTAAGATCTACAAGCTACTTCATCGAGGATGTCAAAGAATTGAGTGGGGGAGAGTGTGGCATGCTGCCCATTTGGCATACCCACATGGGGCCATTTTGTAAGTGAGCATGCCTTGGTGCTTGATCATTAGTCAAGTCTTGCACCAAGCAGCCTCATGGGATAGGGTAGTGGAAGCTTTGTAATTATGCATATGTCTCCCAAACAAAAATCATATATGTTACTGGGAAGACCTTGTATCCCTAGAAAGCTCCTTAGGGGGAGGTGACTTGGTGACTTAGGGAAGCACCATGGCCACCAGCAGATAGGGGCCAAAGCTGTGTACTCCTTTGCCTTATTAAGTCTATATATTAATAAAACGATGTTTATCCATACTTGCCCTTGTATGCTCCCTTGTTGCCTATGTGTTACTTGTTTGTTATCTTCGTTGGGCCATTGCGTGCCACTTGCCTTGTTGTTTGCTTTGTGTTGTGTGGACATTCCAAGGAATGACTTACTTTGTGCTTGCTCATACTTTGTTTTTTCCCGTTGCATGTCTGAGATGTGTATGTGGCTAACCACTGAGTTTGTTTGCCTGCAGGTGTGTGTTGTAGGCTGATTTGCTAGCTTGACCTGTCTGCAAGTGCCGCACGTTCCGTCTACTTGGAGTACCCAAATAGCCGGCCCCTGACACAGCGCACCCTTTCAGGGCCGTGGCGCTAAGGGGTTTCAGCGAACCCCCAAAACGTCCCGAGTTCATGTGGGCCGCGACACTCAAGAACAGCGCCGCGTCACGACCCCGTGAACCCATAATTTCCCCAACATTTCAGATTTTTAATCTCTTACAAATCGACCCAAACGTGTCCCAAAGCCAGAATTGAGTCCCAAATCACTTATACTAAACTCAAAGCAGTACATAAACCCAAAGAAACTGAACAAAACCTCATTACAACCCAAATTCAATCACCTAAGTTCCAAACCCCAAAACTCTAACAAAAAAACAGAGAAATTCATAAAAAGCTTGTTCTAATCCTTACCTCTGTAACGATTTCGACCTTGAGCCTCTTCCTAGCACTTCTAGCTTCAATCCTCAACAACTCCTAGCCTTGAACTCTCAACTTCTGGGTAATTTTTTTCCAAAACCCTCAAAACTCCTCCAAAGACTAAGAGAGAGAGAGAGAGAAATGTGAGAGAGAGTGAGGACTGAGAGATTACTTGGTTTTGGTGGTTTTTCAGAGTCACCTAGCCTATCCTAAGGTGTCACTTGCCTCAAAATGACCAAAATGCCCCTTAGACCAACACTTGCCCTTTAACACTCCTAAGGGCAATCCCGTCATTTGCCTCATCCCGCTAATTTCTTGAGTGTTCCTATAAATTCCATTTAATCTCGACATGCCCTAATTGTAATGCCCCGAATTCTCCGATGTGGTTAACGACGTGAATAGTAGGCCGGGAGGGCCATACTTTCTTAATTGTGTTATTAATTGATAAAATGCATGTATATGTTGATTATATTATGATATGATGTGAAATGCATGCATGTGAGTCCATATTTTTAATTACAGGGGTGTGATGGTAATTTGGCCCGTTGAGGGTAAATTGTTTATTTGGATGCATGTTGGTGATATGTTGTTAAGGCCACATTATAATGTGGATTTGTTCGAGCTATTCGGCATGAGACAATCTTTAAGTATTAAAGTAGTGGTTTAGTCATAATGGGATTAAGTTCGAGGCTCGGGGTGAGTCTCGGGATGTTTTAATGATTAGAACGTTGCCGGGAGTAAAAAAGGTAACGGGACATGAATTATTGGTGTTTGGGAATTTTGAGAATAGCGGGAATTGGAGGGCGTTAATTATGATTAACGAAATAGGTGAAAGATGACGATTTTACCCTTGGGGAGACATTAGAAGCTTAGAATGACCTAGGGGTATTAAGGTCATTTTGCTTGGGTTATATATGTTTCAAGTGGCTGTAGAAAGTTGTAGAACAAAAACAGAGCAGCTTCTTCACTTTCCCGTACATCCACTTCTCTTTATTTTTCTTTGAGGTTTTTGGTCCCAAGTTGAGGTAGCAAGCTAGGAAATCAAAGCTTGGAGGTTGTGGACTTAGCTCGTCATCTTAAGAGGATTCAAAACCAGTTGGAGGTAAGGAGTTGTCCATGAATTTCAGGTGTACTCTGTTTTTCTTTTATAGTTTTCAGCTCTAGATTTTGATGTGGAAAGTTGGAATCAAGGGGAGTTTTTGTGTATAGTTGATTGGGTTTTGGTGAGGAGGTGATGTAGGTGAGGTTTAGGGGTTGAATTGGATGTTTTGGCAAGGTTTGGGATGTGTTTGGAAGATTGGTTTCAAGAGGAATCGCAAGAATGGAGTTTCAGTGCAGCTGCTGGTCTGAAGCTGGCGCCCCAGCGCCAGCCCTAGCGCCCCAGTGCTACTCAGGGCAGAGAGCAGCCCTCTCTGTTTCTGGGATAGCGCCCCAGCGCTGGTGGGTGGTGCCTAGGCGCTAGGCCAGTTTCAGGGGGTGTTGATTTTAGGGTTCGGGATGGTTTTTAAGGCTCGGGGGTTGGCTCCTTTGGCCCTTTTGAGTAGTTTGAGAGTCCCGAGAGTGGGGGATTGGTCTCGGGAGTGTGGTTTAGTTTGTGAACCATTCATTGATTTGTTTTATTAATGGTTTCCAATTGGTTATGATTAGGTAACCGCTAAGAAGTCTAAAGGTTGATCGTTCTCAGGGGTCGTTCTTTTAATCATTCTAGCTCGAACCAGAGGTAAGAAAACTGCACCCCAAGTGTGACATGCATGGATATTCATGAGGCATGTTGGTTGTGTTAATATGGACTTGGATTGAATACAGAATGTTTAGCATATGTTGCTCACTTGTGCTTGGTACTGACTCTTTAGTCAGATTTGGCAAAGGTGCTAGTATCACCTGTGAAGCTGTGACTTATTAGTCAGGTTCGGCAGGGGTACTGGGCATTGGTCACGTTGAGCTGACTCATTAGTCAGGACGGCCTTAGCGTGTTAACGCAAGCCGACAAAGATTGGATCTAATCAACTATCAGCATTGAATGACTCAAAGAGCGTTAATGCCAGACCGACCCCGAGGGTCGATGAATGGAATAAGCGCTTGGAGGCTAGTGGCTTACCTAGCAGCCACTCTCCCACTTGAAATAGTGACATGCTTGACAGTCACTCAGTATGGTTTACCAGAACCTGTTGAAGGCTGGTGGCTTACCTAGCAGCCACTCTTCCATTTGAATTAGTGACTTGCTTGTCAGTCACTCAGTGTGGTTTATCAGGACCTCATGTGATGTTCACTCATTTGTTTGAAAGCTTTATGCTCAGTGTGATTATAATGATAATCATTTGATAATGTTTATGCAAAGTGTTATGTTTTCTTGCTGGGCTTTGGCTCATGGGTGCTATGTGGTGCAGGTAAAGGGAAAGAAAAGCTTACCTAGCCTTGAGTGGAGAGCTGATGTGGTGGTGTGTACATATGCGGCCGCTTGACCACCACGGCCAAGGAGTTCTCAGAGGAACTAGGGGGTTTACCCTATTTTTGCCGCTTAGGTCGGCGGGATTGTAAATTTGAAACAGTAGTGACCATCTTGTACTGAGAACCACTTGTAAACGTTTTGTTTAGCTCTGCAGAGCAGTTTGTAATGAAAATCTTCATTTCCTTTTTATTGGTTTTATACCTTAACCTGTTAATTACACTTAGAGCACATTTTTGACCAAAGGACTCGGGTAGTGAGTCAAATTTCTGGTCCAGCGTTCACCGTAACTGTTCTGGGGCAACCAGGGCGTTACACTAATAATCGCCAAATTACTACCCGTTATCCGATAACCCCAAACAAGTGCTACATTCCTAAAATACCCCTAGGCTCACCCTGAGTCGGGTATTCGACCCTGTTGTGACTATTTCGCTCCCTGGGATCGTCTCGGATCACACTTCACAAATATATCACCACAATCTCGTGGTCTCATTCACAACACACATATAATTCACATTTATGCCCTCAATGGGCCAAAATTACAATTATGCCCCTATTGACCGAAATTGGCCCACATGCATATTTAATTCACCTAACACATGCATTTCTAATCACATAGTCATTTAATCCACATAATAACATAATTAAATCAATTATTTCCCTCTTGACACACTAATCAAGGCACTAACCCTTAATAGAAAATTTGGGACGTTACAACTATCCCCTCCTTACAAAAATTTCGTCCTCAAAATTTACCTGAATAACTCAGGATATCGATCCCGCATATCGAACTCAAGCTCCCAAGTTGCCTCTTCCACTTTGTTGTTCCTCCACAACACTTTTACTAAAGCAATGGTCTTGTTCCGCAAGACTTTATCTTTTCGGTCTAGATTCTGAATTGGTTTATCCTCATAAGATAAATCTTGATCTAGTTCCAGGTTCTCATAACTCAGGACATGTGTAGATTCTGATACATACTTTCGGAGCTTGGACACATGGAATACATTGTGAACCCCTAATAAAGCTGGAGGCATTGCCAACCTATAGGCCACCTATCCAACTCGTTCCAGTATTTCAAAGGGGCCAACAAACCTAGGGCTTAACTTGCCCCTCACTCCAAATCGTTGCACCCCTCTCAAGGGGGAAACTCTGAGAAATACATGATTACCGAATTGAAACTCTACACTCCTCCATCTCAAGTCTGAGTAACTCTTCTTTTGACTCTGAGAGTTGAGCATTTAAGCTTTAATCTTCTCAATCGCCTCATTGGTCCTCTAAACAACCTCAGGACCTAGATATTTTCTCTCACCCATCTCTTCCCAATGGATGGGTGATCTGCACTTCCTCCCATATACCATTTCATACGACGCCACTTCGTTAGTCACCTGATAGTTATGAAACCTCAATCAAAGGGAGATACTTACTCTAGGATCCCCCAAAATCTAGTACACAGGCTCGCAACATATCCTCCTGTATCTGAATCGTCCTCTCAGACTGTCCATCCGTATGAGGATAATAGGCGGTACTAAATCGAAAATGCATACCCATAGTCTTATGCAGGCTCTCCCAAAACTTAGAGGTGAAGGCAGGGTCCTTGTCGAATACTATCAAGCTCGGAGCCCCATGAAGTCTCACAATTTCCTTCACATAAAATTCAGCATACTGCTCCACTACATAAGTTGTCCTAACAGGTAAAAAGTGGGCTGATTTGGTGTACCTATCCACAATCACCCACACGGAATCTGTAATAACCCAAAAATGCTAATAGGGTTTAGTGCCTTGATTAGTGTGCCGGGAGGGTATAATTGGATATATATATGTGTGTGTGTTTAATTGGTTAAATGTGTGACTATGTGGAGTGCATGATTTATTTGATTATGTGAATATATTATATGCATGTTTATGAGTATTAGATATGCATGTGGGCCCTTTATTGATTATAAATACATATTTGTAATTTTGGCCCGTTAAGATCATAAATGTGATTATATGTGATAATGGTTAAGACCACATTATTATGTGGATATATTTGCAGTACACGGCTCGAGGCGATCCTAGTGAGCGGATTAGCAAAATAGTCACAGTGGGGTTTAATACCTGACTAGGAGTGAGCCTAGGGGTATTTTATTAGGAACTTAGAATATAATTTGGGGTTTATTGAGTAAGGAGTAATTATTTGGTAATTATTTGGACATGTTGGGATTAATTTGGAATTTATAGGATGACTTGAGGAATTAGCGGGAATAGGGACGAAGACCGTTTTACCCCTGGAAGCTATTAGAGGGCTGAGAAAACTTGAGGAGTATTTTAGTTTTTTTAGCTAAGGTGTTTGATCAGCTGGGTCTTTGGAAACTATCAGAACACTACTAGAACATTTAGACATTCTCTCTCTCTCTCTCTCTCTCTCCCTTTCACTCCGTACTCTTATTCTCCCTCTCCTTGTGTCTTGAAGCTGGGGAAAAACAGAAGGAAACTCAAGGTTTAGGTTGGTTTGAGCTGGGGAAATCAAAGCTAAGGTCAAACAAGGGTTTCCGAGGAGTTTAGACTATCAATTCATGTAAAAATCTAACCTTTGATTACTCAATCCTGTTGGAATAATATTGAAACTTAGAGCTTTCATGAACATGGTTTCCAAGTCTGATTTTGGGTGTTGGAGGAGAGTAGGGAATTGTTTATAGATGGGATATAATGTTTAGGTTATAGGGATAAGAATTTCGGGTTCAATTCTGAGTTTGGTTGATGATTGGGGTATGAATTTTGAGGTTTAGGCTCGAGGAAAATGAAAGAAAGAGGCTAGTTTTTTGGGTTTGGGGGCTCGGGCCACGACCCTGTTATTCAGGTGTCGCCGCCCGTATGCTCGAAGAGGCTGGAGGGCCTCTATTTTGTCTAGACGCGCCGCGGCACAAGGTATAGCACACCACAGCCCGTGTCCTTTAGCAAAGAGGCATTTAGCGTCTGACTTGAGTGTGCCGCGACCATTAAGGGGCTTGGCCGCAGCTCAAATGCAAATTAGGGCTGTTTGAGGGTTTTAAGCTTGGGAACCCAAATGCTAAGGCTCGAGAAGGATCCTACTACCCAGATTGGTAGAATCCAAGGTCTTGGAGGCTAGATTAATATTATGAAGTTATTTATTGGATTGGAATTCGATATTTATCCACTATTTCTTGTGACTAGGAATAACCTTAAGGCTCAGGACTGAGGATCGTGCTTGGGGACGCTCTTTATCTATCACTAGGGACTCGAGGTAAGAAAACTGCACCCATGTGGATGTGAACGGGACTGAGTTTCTCTGTAAATGAACGTATGTATTCTGTATTTATATGGTTGTTATGCGTTATATGAAAGTACAACCTAAGGATGTTGGGGCTGATGATAAGCGTACTGAACGCAGCTCGGCCTAAGCGAGTCGGGATCAACTAGATAAACAAAGGGCTCGACCTAAGGGCACCCACACCTGAAAATTTGTATTATTGATTGAGATGTATGTTTATGAATACATGTTTAATGTTGTTTAGCTTAATGCTTGTACTCTGCTGAATGGTTGAATTAATTGGATTAAAGTTGATTGAATGCTACTGCTACTATATGTGTTTGTTGTTTATGGTTTTCTTATTGGGCTTTGGCTCATGAGTGCTATGTGGTGTAGGTAAAGGCAAAGGGAAACTGGACCAACCATAAGTTGGAGAGCTCGGCAGACGAAGTGTACATCGCCAGCTGCTCGACCACCACGACTGAGGGAAAGTTATAGGAATAGAGCTCTAAATTGTATTTTACCATTAGACTGGCTTTTGTTGTATCAACTTTTGGGAGTTGTATTTACCACTTATACCCTATTTTTGGGATCCCATATATCAAACATTTGTTTTAATGAAAATTAACCGTTTATGAACAAAATATTTTAACCCTATCCTATTAGTTGACTTTAGGATCACATTTACGTTCAAATGACTTGATTAGCAAGTCATGCACTATTTTAAAATACACAGTGTAACGGTCTTCGTCATCCAGGGCTTTACAGAATCATACTGTCCCATAGTCTTCCGTAGTCCAACCACAAAGTTCATAGTGATGTCCTCCCATTTCCATTTTGGAATCCCTAAAGGCTGCAGCAACCCTATTGGCCTCTGATTTTTTGCCTTTATCTGCTAACAAGTCAAACACTTGGCCACGTCATCCACCACATCCCTCTTTATTCTCAGCCACCAATACAAGGTTCTCAAAACTTGGTGCATCTTCGTTGTACTCGGATGTAAGGAATAGGGAGTGGTATGAAACTCGTCTAAAATCTCTCGCCAGATATCGAAATCCATCGGAACACAAATCCAACTCTTATACCTCAGTAAACCCATATCTGAAATAGAAAAGTCCTTAGCCACTCTGGCTATGACATCCTCTGTGTGCTTCCTCAACTGGGGATCCTCCCTCTATGTTTCCTTGATCCTCTCAAGGAGTGTCGACTAAAGTGTGATATTGGCTAGCTGACCAACTACTAATTCAATTTACGCTCTGGTCATCTCTTCAGCTAACCTCTTTGATATCTGCCTTGAACTGAATAATTGCCCAAGGCTCTTCCGAATCAATGCATCGGCCATCACATTTGCCTTCCTAGGAGGGTATAGAATGTCACTGTAATGCCCTGGATAACCAAGACCGTCACACTGCGTATTTTAAATAATGCTTAACTCACTAAATGAGTCTTTAGGCCATAAACATGCATCTAAGTGTTATTAATGGCCAAGGTTAAAATTTCAGTCAAAAGGAATGGATATTTTATTAAAAACGTTAAGTTGTACATGAGATCCCATAAAAGTGCTTATGAAGTTGTTTACAAAACAAATTGGTCATTACAATTCAAAAGTTACAATCCGCCGTCCTAAGCAGCAAAAATAGGGTTAAACCCTAGTTCCCCTGAGAAACACCTTGGCCATGGTGGTCAAGCGGCCGTATATGTACACATCGCCACCTAAGCTCTCCACTTAAGGCTGGGTAAGCTTTTCTTTCCATTTACCTACACCACATAGCACCTGTGAGCCAAGGCTCAACAAGAAAAATTATTACTGCATGCATGCAAGTATTAATAAATGATCATGGGGTCCTATGTCCTAAATAGATGACGGTTAAGTCATGCTGGGGTCCTATGCTCTGAATAGATGACTATTAAGTCATCCTGAGATCCTGTGCCTTAAATAGATGACTATTAAGTCATCCCGGGGTCCTATGCCCTAGCCATGTGACTATCAAGTCACTCTGGGCCTTTTAGCCCTGGCTCTGAATAACTAGCCATAGACTAGCCAAGCGCTTTAGTTTTCTTCGACCATTGGGTCGGACGAGCGTATAATGCTCTGTTGATTAGATATAATCATATCAACCAGCGCTCACTGCACTATTGCCACACTTGATTCATAAGTCAATGCCATACGACCAACACTCAGCACTATTGTCGGGCCTAACTGATAAGTTAGAGCTTCACGACCAGCGCTTAACACTATTGTCGTTTCTGACTGATAAGTCAGTGCGTTTCTCAAATAAACAATATAGCCAAGCATTCATGATGCAACAAATATCCATATATAAAGCACTCAACATGCTTTATCAAAAATCATGTATGTTACATAATGGGTGTAGTTTTCTTACCTCAGACTCGAGCGTAAAATAAGTTAAGAACGACCCTTGAGCACGATCCTGAACTTAGGCCCTTAGTGGTAACCTAATCATTACCAAATATGAAATCCCATCAATAAAATGAGTAATAAAAGATTCATGGACCAAGTCCTAGCCCCCGGGACCTCGAATTCTACCAAACCGGGTAGTAGATTTGATCCCAACCCTTAAGGTTCGAAAACCAGCCCTTAAAACCAAGCCTGGCCAAAAAGAACCAGGCGGGCCGCGACCTGCCCCCAAGGGCCGTGATGCTCCTCCCAGACAGACAGCCCCCCTGTCTGGGTGCCAGGGGCGGGCTGCAACTTGCCCTTGAGGGTCGTGGCATGCTATGCAGACAGAGCCCCAACAAGGCTCTGGGGTTCGCTCAGGTTGCGATGCCCAAGAACTCAGCCGCGACTTGACCCTGCGAACCCAGCTCCCCTGCATTTCCTTCAATCCAAACTCAACCAAAAATACTACCAAACAATGCCGAAATCAATACCAAACCTCAACACAACATAACCACCTATCCAGCAATAAAACCCAAGCTTTATAACACTTAAAACACTACCAAAAACCCAATTCCATGATCAAACTTCCAAGCTTATAAACAACATAAAACCAGAGAAAAAACTCAAAGTTAAAGCTTAGAATCATTACCTCAACTATGAATTGAATCCCTCTAGTTGCTAAAATTCAATCCTAAACCTCAAGCTCTAGAACTCCAAGCTTGAATCCTTAACCTTAGCCTCCAAAAATCACACCAAGAGAGAGAGAGAGAGAGAGAGAGAGAGAGAGAGAAAGGGAATAGTCAAGAGAGAAGAGAAATAGTGCCTTGTTTTTCTGCTGCCTTGGTTCTTCTACAACCTCCCCCCTTGACCAAATCCATCTAATTTAGCCTAAAATTACAAAATACCCCTAAGGCCAACCTACTTCCTCAAAGCCACCTAAGGGCAATTTTGTCATTATCACCTACCCCATTAATCATAAGTAACGACTCTCAATTCCCGTTACTTCCAATATCCTCAAATAATTATCAAATCATTTCCCATTACCCACTCATTCCCAGTAATGTACTAAGTACCAAATTACCCCTAGGCTCACCCCGAGCTTGGTAATTAACCCCATTATGACTAAACTGCTAACTTACTTCCTAGAATCGTCTCATGCCAAATAGCTCAAATATAATCACATAATATTGTGATCTCACCCATCTATCACATACATGCACATAAATATAAAAATGCATTCATATAATAATACAACCCACATAATCATGCATATAATCACATAATAACACAGTCAATCAATTATTGCTCTTCTGGCCTCCTAATCTAGGCACTAAGCCATATTAGAGAATTTAGAACGTTACAGTCATAGTCGTTGTCCTTTACCAATTCTAGCCAATGCCTTTGGCTCATATTCAGTTCCTTTTGTGTAAAGAAATACTTCAAACTCTTATGGTCGGTGTATATTTCGCACTTCTCGCCAAACAAATAATGCCTCCAAACCTTTTGTGCAAATGCCACCGCTGTTAATTCTAGACCGTGTGTAGGATACCTCTGCTCATACTCCTTTAGTTGTCTCGATGCGTAAGCTATCACCTTTCTAGCTTGCATCAATACACACACAAAATACTGCCTGGAAGCATCGCAGTAGACTACAAACTTTTCATTGTCTGACAATAGACTCAACACTGGAGCGGTGATTAGTCACCGCTTCAACTCCTTGAAGCTGTTCTCACATCTATCTGTCCATAAATACTTGGTCTTCTTACCTGTTAGCTCAGTCAACGGTGTGGCTGTTCTGGAGAATCCCTCAACAAACCGCTTATAGTACCATGTCAATCCCAAGAAACTCGTAACGTCTGGTATGCTGCTTGGCCTTGGCTAATCTCGCACTGCCTCAATCTTGCTTGGGTCTACTACAATCCATTCCATACTCACAATGTAGCCCAGAAATTTTAGTTGGGGTAACCAAATCTCACACTTGTTGAACTTAGCATATAGCCTATGCTCCCTCAATTGTTGTAGTACTAAACAAAGATGTTGCTCGTGCTCTGTCTCTGACTGAGAGTACACCAGTATGTCATCGAAGAATACGATCAGAAACTTGTCCAAATAATCCTTAAAGACCCTGTTCATCAAGTCCATAAAGGTTGTTGGGGCATTGGTTAATCCAAAGGACATAACCAGGAATTCATAATGTCCATACCTTGTGTGGAATGCAGTATTTGGTATGTCCTCCTCTCTAATCCTTAACTGGTGGTATCCGGACCGAAGGTCAATCATGGAGCACACCGTCTTCCCTTGTAGCTGGTCAAACAAGTCTTTGATCCTGGAGTGGGTACTTATTCTTGATGGTCAGCTTTTCAGCTCTCTATGGTCAATGCACATCCTTAAGGATCCATCCTTCTTCTTAATGAACATCACTAGAGCACCCCATGGAGAAAAACTCGATACGATGAATGCTAAATCCAGTCATTTCAGCAACTAAATCTTCAGTTCCTTAAACTCTTTTGGAGCCATTCTATAAGGTGTCCTAGATTCTGGCTCCACCCCTGTCGCCAACTCTATGACGAACTCAATCTCTCGGTGTATAGGCAACCCTGGCAAGTCTGCTGGGATGTAATGCTCTGTCTAATTCTGGACCTCGGACCATTAAAAACTACTAAACATAACTACTATTTTGGAATACATTCAAGAAATGATAGAGCTTTAATAAAAATTCAAAATACGATGCGGGATCCCATTTTTTAATACATAAAAACATAAAGAAAACATAATTTAAATTAATTGTCCAAAACTATATGCGGAAAATAAATACATAAGTTAAAGACTTAAAATAAATTCATCTTCAATCTTCCAGCAATCCATTCAATTAGTCCATCCCTACTACACATGCCAAGCTGCCACGAATCCGACCTGCCTTCCATGTTCATTTTCCTGCACCATCTAAAATAAAAGGAATGAGCCTAATGCCCAGCAAGGAAAATCTACTAAAAACATATATCATAAATCATAAGATTATATAATAAAACATATACTATAAAACATATGACGTAAAAACGTATATCATATAGGACTACAATATTAATGACCATTAACTCATTACCATAGCATGTGATAAAATCATCTAGGTCCTCAGTCTACTAATCGAGGTAGGTTAGATCATAAGGTAGTATATGATAACCCATCTAGGACCTCATTCTGTTAATTAAGGTAGGGTAAATCATAACTCTACTCCACGATAATAATAATAAAAAACTTGAGATTTTCTATCTAAGTAACTATAAGTCCCAAGTGACTAAAAAACATATTTATACATATATACATAGCACATAACATATCATAGCATAAAAACATATCATAACACATATAATCTAACCTATTTTCCTTACCAAAAACCGGGATATTGGAGACAAGAATGGGATTGGAAAACTCCTAAAACCAAATAGTAAGAGTCATGAGATTCTAAAGAAATGGAGATGAAAAAGAGGTCTAAACCATCAAGATAGAAACTTACCAAAAAACCTTAAGTTTCAAGAAACTTAAACACCTAACCAAAAGCCATAAAATCAAGTTAGGATCTAAAAGAAAATGAAAGAAAATAAAAGTAAGGGACTAAATCCGAGGATAAGAATACCTTGATAGACTAGAACTTCGATCTACACCTCAATACCAAAATTTCACTCTATCTTACTTCCCAAGTGTTTATAAAGCTTACATTGAAAAGCTTTTAAAGCCCAAACCCTAGTGTTTTCTCTCTAGAATAAACTTAGCAGCTTGGAGCCTCTGAAGAATGCTTGAATAATGAATGAAATGGCTGAGTGCTAGGTCCTATTTATAGAGTTCTAGGAGTGAGACTAACCCCTTTTAAAATGAATAAATAAATGAATAATAATAGAATAAATTTGAAAATTCATTTCAACATATGCCTAGAACTCGGTCAAAAATGTTCAAGAGCAAGTCCAAGTGGTTAAGGGTTATTTCTAGCTCAGTACTACCAAGTTTTCAAAAATCAACCCAAGGGCCGATATATCGCCTATACCTATGCCCCGAGCCTTCGTGATTTCGTTCGTGCGAAGTCGACGTGTTTTCCGTATCATCCGTAGGCGATGTATCGGCCCAATAGCTGCGATATATCGGCATACACTGATATTTTAAACACGTTTTTGCACACCTTCAGCATATTTGAAGTTTGGTAAACACAGATTTGACTGGGTAAAACGTAATCCTTACTTCTGCTGGAAGGTTCTAGAGCTTCTAGATTTATCCTTTATTAAATTATTCATCCAAAATGATTAAATTCTTAATAAACATGCTTGTGACAAGTGTCATGTTCTTATTAGTTGTATCTAAACCTTAGGTTATAATAAATAATATTTCTAGGACCAGCTATATTAATCAAACCTCATGTTATAATTAATATTTCTAAACTATAGGTTAAACTTATAAAATCTATAGCTGTTTCTATGAGTTTCCAACTAAATCTCGACTTGGACCAATAACCACAAAAACAAAAATACGACATGATACTGATACTACTATCTAGCTGAGTAAAATTTTGAGACGCTACATGGGAATACATCAGGAAACTCACATACCAATATAGTTTCATCCGGTCCAACTGAAACATTCCTAGATGTATCCACTATGTTTGCAAGGAATCCTATGCAACTCTCTTGCATTAGGTCTCTAGCCTTCAATGCCAAGATCATAGGCACTCGTGGTCCACTCATTGTCCCCAAAAATACAAAGGGTACCTCCCTTTTCAGGTCAAAGGTCACCATCCTTTGCTTGCAGTCTTTCGTTGCCCCGTACTTTGGTAACTAATCCATGCCTAGAATCATATCAAAATCATCCATGGATAGCTCAATCTGATCTACAAACAACTCCCTACTATCTATCTCTAATGGCAGTGCACTAACCCATCTCCTAGAGACTACCAGTTCCCCAGTTGGCAACAAAGTCTTGAATCCCTTAGCATACAAATCACTAGGTCTACACAGAAAATCTATCACTCTAGTAGATACAAATGAATGAGTAGCCCCTGAATCAATCAATACAGTAAATGAAGAATCGACACTAGAAATCTGACATGTCACGGCCGAGGGACTAGCCTCAGCCTCAGTCTGGGTCAAGGTGAATACTCTGACTAGAGTGAGGTTGTCAATCTTCTTTGGATCTTTTTTTCTAGCTTGTGGGAAGTCCTTCCTCAGATGACTAATACTCCCACAAGGAAAGCAAGATCTGACTCTGAACTCTCCCTGATGCCATCGCCTGCACAGAGGACACTCTGGGAAACTTCTCCAGTTGTCTCCCCTGCCTTGGCAGCCATTAAAAGCACCCTGTGCTCTCCAATCTGAACCAGGAGAAATGAAAGAATATGGGGACCTTCTCTTCTGCTCATTGGGGCCACTACCCCTACTAGGCCCAGTAAAAGGAGGCACTGTCCTCCGAGCATCACGCATAGCGGCACCCTCTTGTCATATCTGATCCTCGGCCCTGAACAAACCGATCCCTCTGTGCCATGTCAGTAGGCACCAAGTCCGACGTGAACTTTGCTTAACTAGTCAAACTTCAGGGCATATTCTGTAACCGTCATCCGGTTCTGAGTTAGATTGACAAACTCATCCACCTTTGTAGCTCGGACTGAAACACTGTATTATTTCTTGTTGAAGATGTCCTTAAATTCCTCCCAAGTCATAACTGCCACATCCTTACTCTGGGACACAACATCCCACTAGATGTAGGCGTCTTCTCTCAACATGTAGCTGGCAGGCCATTCTCTCACTCCCTTCCACCCTTATGAAATATAGGATGAAAGAAGCCATGTTCATCCACTACTCTACCTGCAGTGGGTCTAGGCCACCCTCAAAGGTGGGAGGATGCTTGTAACGCCCTGGTTACCCCAGAACAGTTACGGTGAACGGTGAACCGGAAATTTGACTCGCTACCCGAGTCCTTTGGTTAAAAACGTGTTCTAAGTGTTATTATCAGGTTAAGGTGAAAACCAGTAAAAAGGAAAGGGTACATTTCATTAAGTAAATAAACTACTCATGAGCCTTTCAAAATGTTTACAAGTAGTTCGTAATACAAAAGAGTTGCTATTGTTTCAGATTTACAGTCCCCGCCGGCCTAAGCGGCAAAAATAGGGAAAACCCCTAGTCCCTCTGAGAACTCCTTGACCGTGGCGGTCAAGCGGCCCTGTATGTACATCACATTGCCCAAGCTCTCCACTCAGGGTTGGTTAAGCTTTTCCTTCCCTTTACCTGCACCACAAAGCACCCATGAGCCAAGGCCTAGCAAGAAAACACAATATAGCATGATATAATATCAACAACGATCATAATAACCATTCAAGACTATCAGTCCAACAAATAGGTGACTATAGCCAAAAGTCACAATAATGAGCATCGCTCCCTCTAGCCATGTGACGATTGGGTCACCAGGGCTTAACTGATAAGTGATTCTTTCATAAGCTTGGTCAGGACAGGTGTATGGTGATTAGTCACCAACATAACCTTCCTCACGACTCTAGAGTCGAAACTATGGACAACGTCCCTTAGCCATGTGACAAACGGTCACCGGGGTCATATACCTTGGCTATAGACATCTGGTCGTAGACCAGGCAAGCGCTTATAAGTTCTTCGACCCTAGGGTCGGTCTAGCATTAATGCCATAGAGCCATTCAATGCGTGATTCTCGACTTTAGAGTCGGTCTCTGACTAGTCAGTGTCTTACACAGGTGATTAGTGTTCACTAGCATTTAATATGCAATCCACGTCCACATATTTCAACCAACATGCTCCATATCAAACCATGCATGTCATATACCTATACAGGGTGCAACTGTACTCATACACCGTTTTCTTACCTCTGGTTTGAGTGAGAATAATTATATGAACGACCCCTGAGAACGATCAACCTTTAAATTCCTTGACGGTCACCTGGTCATAACGAAAATATAGGATTCATCAATAAAAATGATAATTGAGGGTTCCCAAACCAAGATCTAGCCTCCGGGACATCAAACATAACCCAACTAGGTACTAGGTTCAACCCCGAGGCCTAAGGTTTGAATCCCCAAGCTAAAAACACATTTTTGGCTAAATCTGCCCTGCTGGGCCGCGGCTCACCCTCCTGACAGGGCCATTTTCACCTTTTAAGCCAACTCAGGCCGTGGCACACCATAGACAGTCCGCGGCTCATTACGCAAACCAGCCAAGAAACCAGCACGCACCAGCCAACTCTCCCCTGCGTTTTCCCTTGGAACTAACCCTTCAAACCAACTCCAAACCTCCTCCAAACACTCAATTAAACCCCCAAATAACACCCATAGCTTACCCTCATCAAACCCCAATCAAAACAACACAAAAACCCCCTTTGATTCTCATTCCCCACATCAAAAACCATGAATTGAAAACTAAAACGAAAACAGAGCAACACCTGAAACCAAAGGCTAAAACTCACCTTGAAACCGGTTTTGGACCTCCCTTACAAGCTGAATCAAGCCACCAACCCAGCCTTTAAGTTTCCTTGGTTGAATCCCCACTTAGAACTCAAAACCCCAATGAAGGAAGAAGAGATAGGTGATGCACGGGAAGGAAGAGGAAGCAAATCTCTGTTTTTGCTCTGTTTAAGTCTACCACTTTCTACAGCCAACAGCCACTTAAAGTCACATATATCCTCCCTAAAATGACCAAAATACCCTTGTGTCATCCAAAGCCTCTAAAACCATCACAAGGGCAAAATTGGTACTTTTCGCTTAACCCGTTAATCATAATTAACGCTTCCCAATTCCCGCTAATCTCAATATCCTCAAACACCAATAATTCATATCCCGTTACCCTAAAACCCCCGGTAACGCCATAACCATAAATATCACCCCGAGCCCCGAGCTCAAACCTGTTATGACCAAACCGATAAATCATGTTTAAAGATCGTCTCATGTCGAAATACTCGAACCAATCCACATTATAATGTGGTCTCACAATATATCATTAACATGCAAACAAATATTCAATTATACCCTCAACGGGCCAAATTACCAAAACACCCCTGTAAACAAATGTGGACTCACATGCATGCATTTAACATCATATCATAATATAATTCTCATAAACACGCATAAACACATTTAATGGCATAATTAAACAGTTATGGCCCTCCCAGCCTACTAATCCAGCCATTAACCATAATAGGGAATCCGGGGCATTACAATGCTGCTTCCTAAACTTTCATATAAAGGCTCCCACTTATTTTCCATTATAGGCTCGGCTGGCACAGGTGCCATGTCTGGTGGAATCTATAACCCAATACACCGAGGAAGGGCCTGTCGCCTCAATTCTCAGATCTCATCTTCCATTTGTTAAAGTCTGGCTTCCATTTCGACAAACAATTGTTGTCAATTCTATGGGGTAGGTGGAGGGTCCTCACCCAGGTTTTCATCCTCAACCCTATTGTCGCGGAGTCTGATCGATCGCCGAGGCATAACTACAATATGCCTGCAATCAATGACGTTACACATTAGGCATGATAACAACACCCAAAAATCCACCTCTCAGTCCTAACAATCAATCATAAAGAACATATCAGCACATCTCACACAACACAAGCATACAACAATCAAGGGGGCCATGTCCTGGCATCATACATATACAAACACATTCATTAGGCTCTATCTATAACATTCAGGCAAGCAAGAAAACTTAAACAAGCAATTAAGAACATAATTCATTTAATACCGACCAACCTAGAGTCGAGCTTGTCACTGGCAGCGAGTGTACATGTTTAGTCAATCTCTAGGAACCATAAACCTTGGCACGCTCTGATACAAAGTTATAACGCCCTACTACCTTAGATATGTTACCATGTGATTTATAAATGTGCCATTAGCTCGCTAATCGAGGTTTTAGGTTAAAAGTGTGATTAAAATGAAATAAAGCCTCATTTGACGACACTAATTATAAATGATTTGGGATCCCAAAACACTATTTGAAAATGTTTTACAACTCAAAATATGAATACAGTCGACCTAAGCGACAAAGTAAAACATTACATCATATTCCTAAAATATAATCCTAGCCACGACAGCGATGTAGGCCGAACATGTTCACATCGCTCCACGCTCTCCAACTCATTGTTGGTCGACCTTCCCCTTGCCCTTACCTGCATCATAGAGCACCCGTGAGCCGAAGCCCAGCAAGAAAACTCAACGCATAATTTATCATAATTCAATGACAGTAAATTAAACGATTCAACAGACATCAACATATAGCGGCCTATGCCGACCCAGGTGCTTTACTAGGCACTGGGTTCGCGGTCTTCACTGATAAGGTGGATACTACACCCTAGAGGGTGTCACCCTAGTGGCCTGCACTTAGCGTGCTTAATGCCGATCTCGACCCTTGTCGTGCCCGACCTTCATCATTCTCGACCTTCACTGTTCATTTATAATCATGCATAACATAGCATAATAAATCGTAAACACACATATAAAACACATATAATCGAGCCATGCCTTGCTCTACGGGCACCAACAGTTTTCTTACCTGTGTCTTGAGCTGACAGATCAACGCAATCCTAAGCACGATCCCCTAACCCGAGCTTTGACGTAACACCTAATTACAACACATACATAATAATAATCCATCAAGCCCTAAACCAAATAAGAGCATTGGATTAAAATACTAGCCTCCAGGACCTTGAATTATACTAAAGTGGATAGTGGAATCCTTCTTGAGCCTTAACATTTGGGTTCTTGAGCCTAAAACCCTAAATTGGCCAGAATTTTCCATGGACACACGTCGCGGTGCACCCTGCCTAGGGCCGTGATGCTAAGGCATTTCAGCGAACCCCCAAAACTTCCTGAGTTCATGTGGGTCGCAGCGCTCAAGAACAGTGCCGCGTCGCGACGCCGCGAACCCAGAATTTCCCCAACATTTCAGATTTCTAATCTCTTTCAAATCGACCCAAACGTGTCCCAAAGCCAGAATTGAGTCCCAAATCACTTATAATAATCCTTACCTCTGTAATGATTTCGAATTTGAGCCACTTCCTAGCACTTTTAGCTTCAATCCTCAACAAATCCTAACCTTGAATCCTAAACTTTTGGGCAATTTTCTTCCAAAACCCTTAAAACATCTTCAAAGACCTAGAGAGAGAGAAAAAAGTGAGAGAGAGAAAGAGAGTGAGGGCAGCGAGATTACTTGGTTCTGGTGGTTTCTCAGAGTCACCTAGCCTATCCTAAGCTACCATTTTCCTCAAAATGATCAGAACGCCCCTTAGACCAACACTTGCCCTTTAAAGCCCCCAAGGGCAATTTTGTCATTTGCCTCATCCTGCTAATTCCTCGGGTGTTCCTATAAATCCCATTTAATCCCGACATGCCCTAATAATCGCTAAATTACTAACCCCAAACACGTGCTACATTCCCAAAATACCCCTAGGCTCACCTCAAGCTGGGTATTCGACCCCGTTGTGACTATTTTGCTCCCAAGGACCGTCTCAGATCAAACATCACAGATATATCACCACAATCTCGTGGTCTCAAGCACAACACACATATAATTCACATTTATGCCCTAAACGAGCCAAAATTACAATTATGCCCATATTAAACGAAATAGGCCCAAATGCATATTTAATTCACCTAAACATGCCTTTCTAATCACATAGTCATTTAATCCACATAATAACATAATTAAACAAATTATTGCCCTCCTAGCATGATAATCAGGGCACTAAGCCTTATTTGGAAATTTGGGACGTTATAGTGACACGGGAAATATTGTACTTGTACCTCGCTATGACTGAGCATGCAATTAGTGCAGTACTTGTTCGGGAGGATAAGAAAGTACAAAATCCTGTCTAGTATGTCAACAAAAGGTTACTGGGGCAGAGTCCATGTATCCATCAATGTAAATGATCACATTGTGCTTAATACATGCATCTAGAATACTCCGACCTTACTTACAAGCACACCCCATACACGTGCTGACTGATAAACCGTTGAGACAACTATTTTCGAAACCTTAAGCATCCGGAAGGCTGTTGAAAGGGGCGGTCAAGCATGGGCAGTTCGAGATAACGTATTACTCGAGAATGATGATAAAAGGACATGCCTTAGTAGATTTCATAGTCGAGTGTACTGGAATCACCAATGAGGAAGTCGTGACCCCAGACCGCGAGCTGTGGATACTTTATGTTGATGGTTCCTCTAACGAGAATGGGTTAGGGGCAGGTGTTATGTTAATTACCCCATCAAGAAACAGATTTCACTTAGCCTTAAGATTGGCTTCGAGGCCTTGAATAACGAGGTTGAATACGAGGCACTATTAGCAGGGCTTCGAATAACTTCTGAGCTAAAAGAAAAATACATTCACTGCTATAATGACTCCCAATTAGTTGTAAACCAGGTCTTAGGAGAATACCAATCTCAGGGAATTAAAATGGCAGCATACTTGGAAAAAGTCAAAGCAGCGGTTGGAAAATTTGAATTCTACACGATTGAGTAAGTTGCGTGAGAGCAAAATTTGAATGCAAATGCTCTAGCTTGACTAGCAACAACCAAGGAAGCTGATACACTTAATGTGGTAGCAGTAAAAATTTTACCAGTACTGAACATAATCAAGCCTGGCGAAGTTGACGTCAATATGATAGACTCGCAGCCTACCTGGATGATGCCCATAATCGACTTCCTCAAAATTGGGAGCCTCCTAGTAGACTAGAATGAGATACCAATATACACTATCTTGGAGGGTAGATTGTACAAAAGATGATATTCTATGCCATTATTAAGATGTGTAACTCTGCCCGAGGCTAGAAAAATCCTAGAGGAAATCCAAGAAGGATTTTGTGGAGATCACACCGGGGGGCATAGTCTATCAAAGAAGGTAATTAGGCAAGTATATTTCTGGCCTATAGTAAAATCAGAATCATTCGAGTATGTCAAACGCTCTAATAAATGTCAACGATTCACTTCAATCCCGTGAGCTCCACCGACCAAGCTCACCATGATGAGCTCCCCATGGCCATTCACAGTATGGGGAATCGACCTCATAGGATCGCTACCAACAGGAAAATAGGGAGTCAAATAAGTCATAGTTGTTGTTGATTACTTCACCAGATGGACCGAAGCCGACACTCTAGCCACAATCACCTCGAATAAAGTCTTGGACTTTGTGGTAAAAAATATAATTTGCAGATGTAACGCCCTGGTTAGCCAAGACTGTTACACTGTGTATTTTAAATAGTGCTAAACTCGCTAAAAGAGTCATTTGGCCATAAACCTGCAACTAAATGTGATTAATGGTCCAGGGTTAAAATTTTTGGTAAAAAGGGATAGATATTTCATTAAAACGTGAAGCTGTACATACGATCCCACAATAAATGTTTACAAAGTTGTTTACAGTTCCAAAAGGGTAATTAGAACTCCAAAGTTACCATATGCTGACCAAAGTGGAAAAAATAGGGTTTAACCCTAGTTCTTCTAAGAAACCTTGGCCGTGGTGGTCAAGTAGTCGCATATGTACACATTGTCACCAAAGCTCTCCAACTCATGGCTGGTCCAGCTTCCCTTTTCCCTTACCTACATCACATAGCCCCTGTGAGCCAAGGCCCAACAAGAAAACTTAAACATGTTCATAAGCAGTGAATAACACATTACCAAACCATTATAAGCATGCCTAGTAGTAATAATCATACTCATGCATGTGTACCATTCATATAAATGATTACAGTGTCATATGGGGCCAGCTGCCCTAAATAAATGAATAATCGAATCATATCGGGGCCAGTTTCCCAAAATACATGAATAATGAATGATATTGTGGCCTAACCCTAGGATATGGGACTAATAAGTGACCTCGGGTCCCATTGCCCTATCCTCTATATAACCAGCCTTGGAGCTGGCCCAGCGTACCTGGCGCTTAATTTTTCCACGACCATCGGGTCGGACAAGCGTATGATGCGCTCCTGATTAGATCTAACCATGTCGACCAGCACTTAGCGTGCTATTTCCACCCTTGACTTATAAGTCAATGCTTTTCGACCAACGCTCAACACTATTGTCGTTCTTGACTCATAAGTCAAGCCTTTCTCGATCAGATAATGCGAACAGGCATTCTTTACATAACATATATCCAGATACAGAGCATTCAACATGCTTAGTCTATCAATCACTAACATAATCATAATCATGCACATTTACGAGGGTCCAAGCCTCAATCTAATCTATATTCAACATTCGGGCCAAGCCCTAATCATGTACATCATGTATTGGGTGCAGTTTTCTTACCTCAGGCCCGAGTGTAAAGTAATATAAGAACGACTCTCGAGCACGATTGTAACGACCCAAAATCGCTAATAGGGCTTAGTGCCTTGGTTAGTATGCTAGGAGGGAATAATTTAATATATGAATGTTTAATTGGTTAAATGCGTGACTATGCGACATGCATGATTAATATGATTATGTGAGTATATTATATGCATGTTTATGAGTATTAGATATGCATGTGGGCCCTTTATAGCTTATAAGGGCATATTTGTAATTTTGGCCCGTTGAGAGCATAAACGTGATTTTATGTGATAAATGGTTGAGACCACATTATTATGTGGATATATTTGGAGTATATGGTTCGAGACTGTCCTAGTGAACGGATTAGCAAAATAGTCACGACAGGGTTTAATACCCGGCTCGGGGGGAGCCTAGGGGTATTTTTGGAAATTTAGAGAATATTTTGTGATTTATTAAGTAATAAATAAATATTTGGTAATTAATTAGACATGAAAGGGTTAATTGATTAATGGTAGGAACATTTGAGGTATTAGCAGGAACCGGGGGAAAATGATTGTTTTACCCTTTAGAGCCCTTAGATGATTAATAAGTTTAAAGAGAAAAATAGACTTCTATTGGGTTAGAATGAACTCAGAAGACTTAGGAAAAGAACTAGAAACTTACAGAATTTATGTCTCTCTCTCTTTCTCGCCTCCTACATGTTTTATTTTTCACTCTCTATGGAACTTGGGTGAAACTTGGAGAATTGAAGGGGACCAAGCTGGAATTGAGCTGGGAATTTGGAGGAAAACCAAGCTGGGATTAGTGAGAGTATTGTTGAGGATCTAAGCAGTAATTGAGGTATGAAATTCGTACTGAGCAAGCTGAATTTTCTGCTGAAACTATGTTGAAAACTAGAGGTTGCATGAGTCTTAGTTTACTAGCTAGTTTTGGTTGAATTTGAGTATTTAATAAGGGTAAGAATTGGTTATGAGTTGGGTATAGTGTTTGATCAAAGGGATTTGAATTCTAAAAATAAATTCTAGTTTGGTTACTGTTTTGGAGTGTGAATTGAGGTTAGGCTCGAGGAGAAGTGTTAAGAAAATGGAGTATTTTCTGGGTTTAGGGGCTTGGGTCGCGGCCCTGCTCTTCAGGCACCGCGGCCCGCATGAGTTTTGAGGCTAGGAGCCTCTGTATGCCAGGCACACGCTGCAACTCGAGGAGGGCAAGTCGCGGCCGTGTCCCCCAGCAGGGGGGATTGCGTCTCTGTTTGAGGGGCGGGCTGTGACCCGCAAGGGCAAGTCGCAACCCTAATTAGGGAATTAAGGGAAAATAAAGTTTAAGGCTTGGGGAGGCTCGGGAATTCAAACCTAAGCGCTCGGGACAATTTATCTTGCCCGGTTTAGTAGAAATCAAGGTCCTGGAGGCTAGCTATTGTTTTCTAAGTATTTATTTGGATATAGAATTGATAATTACCGATTGATACTGTGACTAGGTTTATAGCTAAGGCTCAAGACTGAGGTTTATGCTCTTGACCATTCTGTATTCTTCGCTCGGGATTCGAGGTAAGAAAACTACACCCTTGTGTGGTTGAGAATGGTATTGAGCTTCCCAATAATTGAACGCTTGTATTGTGTTTGCAAAATTGATGTCGTATACGATAATGAACGACCTAAGAGAGAAGAGGCTGATGAATTGTGCACAAGATACGGCTCGCCCACTGTGAGTTGGGGTCAGCTAAATTAACAATGGACTCGGCCTAAGCGAGCTGGAGTCAGTTGAGTAAACATGGGGCTCGACCTAAGGGCGCCGACCTTGAGCATTTTTATATTGATTAAGATATAACTTGATGCTAATAATTCATTGAATTTCTAGATGATTGTTTTATGATTGATTGGATACTATTACTGATTATGTACTTGTTGTTATGGTTTTCTTGCTGGGCCTTGGCTCACGGGTGATATGTGGTGCAGGTAAAGGCAAGGGAAAGCTGGACCAACCATGAGTTGGAGAGCTCTGGGGGCGAGGTGTACATTGTCAGCTGCTCGTCCGCCACGGCCAAGGGATAGTACAGGGACAAAGCCTTAAAATTTGCATTTTTCCATTATAGTGGCTTTTGGTTTTGTTAAACTTTTTAGAGTTGTAAATTATCACTTATACCTTGTTTTTGGGATCCCATGTATTAAACATCCGTTTTAATGAAAATTAACCGTTTATGCTCAAAATCTTTTAACCCTAACCTGAAGGTTGACCTTAAGAACTCATTTTTATTCAAATAACTTGATTAGAAAGTCTTGCACTATTTCAAATACATAGTGTAACGGTTTTGGTTATCTAGGGCGTTACAACTTGGTATCAGGGCCAGGTTAGGCTTAAGGATTTTTGAAGACTGGCTGGGCATGTACACTTGCCGCTAAAGACAAGCTCAACTCACGGTTTGGTAATTGTATATATGTGATTATATGCCTAAATGTTTGAATGAAATATAAATGCTTTGTTGCATGATTAATAGGGAGCATGAGATACTGATAGGGCTTGGCCCTTGACTACTGTGTGACTATTTGAGGCGTGCTTATTAGCATTACTGTTGCATGTGAATGAATATTTGAATGCTCGTTTGCATTTGATTGCTTTTGGTTGTTTGAGTTTTGATGATGGGCTATGGAAAGATTGTTAACTTGTCATCATTGCCTGACCGTCGAGTCGTTGATTGCAGATAAGCTTGGATAGCTATGCGTCCAAGGCGATCTATACGACAAGCCGACACAGGGTCTGAGGCTAGAGATGAGATCAGGGATAGAATCCTCCGCCAGTCCCTGAGAACTGGCAACAGATACTTGCTAATATGCAAGCCATGTTACAGAGCCAAGAAGAGCAGATCCGCCTCTTGAGACAGCAGGATCCGTCAGAGAGTGCTGTACCTATTTTGCCACAAGTTATGGAACCAGTTGTACAGCCACCTGAGGTTAGGAACAGGTGGGAGCCACTGTATGAGCGGCTTAAGAGACAACATTATCCAACCTTTGAGGGAGGACCAGATCCACTGAAGGTCGAATAGTGGATGAGTATGATCACTTCTATCCTGGATTTAATGAGGGTGGAAGGTAATGACAGGGTGGCCTTGCCCACCTATATGTTTATAGAGGATGGTCGTATTTGGTGGGAGGTGGCATCACTGACTAGGGACATTTCTACTTTGAGCTAGGATGGGTTGAGAGATCTGTTCATCCAGAAATACTATAACGTTTTCGTCAGGGTAACGAAGGTGAATGAGTTTGTTGGGTTGGTACAGGGCAGCATGACAGTTACAGAATATGTCGTGAAGTTTGATAGGCTTGTGAAGTTTGCACCAGATTTTGGGCCGACTGATATAGCAAGACAAAACAGATTTATTCGAGAGCTTAATGCTATGATAGCTCATGAATTGAGAATCACAACAGTACATGGGGGAACAACTTATGCCTAAGCTGTTGAGAAGGCTCTTAATGCTGAAGAAGGCGGAGAATAAGACCTTGAGGGAGAACGCGGAAAGATGGGAGGTTCGCAGGGCGATGCTTCCATACACAGGGTCTAGTAGGGGAAAAGGCCCCAGTGATTTGAAGAGGAAGACCCCTGACACTTTGACCTCTGTCAGTCTTGATAGGAGGGGTCGGGGTGCTCAGGGTGGCCGCTAGGGAGGTGGTGAGACATTGAAAAGTTATCCAGAGGGCATGAGATGCGGGAAGGGCCATCTAGGTGAATGTCGAGCGAAAGCTTGCCACTTGTGCGGGGTGGTGGGACACCTCAAGAAGGACTGCCCAACAGCAATGAAATAGGAATCAGGGAAGGTGGATAGCTTGACTCTAGCTCGAGTGTTCACCTTGACGCAGGCAGAGGCCGAGGCTAGTCCCTCGGTAGTGACAGGTCAATTTTCTAGCGTTGGCTCTTCTTATACTATATTGATTGACTCTGGTGCTACACATTCGTTTATTTCTATTAAAGTTATTGATAGAATGTGTAGGCCTAGTGAGTATTATACTGCGAGGTTTAAGACTATGCTACCTACAGGGGAACTGGTAGTTTCTAGGAGATGGATTAGAGCATTGCCAGTGATGGTAGATAGTAGAGAACAATCAGTAGATTTGATTGAGTTGAGTATGGATGACTTTGATATGATTCTAGGGATGGATTGGCTGGTCAGATATGGGGCTACCATTGACTGTAGGACGAAGATGGTGACTTTTGAGCCTGAGGGAAAGGATTCCTTTGTTTTTCTGGGTACTGTGCATGGACCCTGCATAACCATGATATCAACATTGAGGGCTAGGGACCTATTGCAGGGAGGTTGTATAGGTTTTCTAGCCAGTCTGGTGGATACCACCAGAGCTATGCCAGCATGGCCGAGAGAGACCAGATTGGTACATGAGTTCTTGGATGTGTTTCCTTAGGATTAACCTGGACTACCGCCACACCGGGAGATTCAGTTTGTCATCGAGTTAGCGTTGGGGAAAGAGCCAGTGTCAAGGGCACCATATAGGATGTCTCCGGCTGAACTGGAAGAATTGAAGAGACAATTACAAGAGCTTCTTGATTTGGGTTTTATCAGGCCTAGCTTCTCACCATGGGGTGCTCTAGTTTTGTTTGTGAAGAAGAAGGACGGGACTCTGAGAATGTGTATAAACTATAGTGAGTTGAATAATTTGACCATCAACAACAAGTACCCCTTACAAAGGATAGATGACTTGTTGGATCGGCTGTAGGGAAAGATAGTGTTCTCGAAGATTGATCTTCGATCTGGTTATCACCAACTGAGGATGAAGGACTAGGATATACCGAAGACGACCTTCCAAATGAGGTATAGGCATTATGAGTTCCTGGTCATGTCGTTTGGATTGACCAATGCCCCAGCAGCATTCATGGACTTGATGAATAGTGTGTTTAAGGACTTCTTGGATCAGTTTGTGATTGTCTTCATTGACGACATCTTGGTTTACTCTAGTTCAGAGGTAGAACATGAACAACATCTCTGGCAGGTATTGCAGAGATTGAGAGAACATCAATTGTATGCCAAGTTTAAGAAGTGTGAGTTTTTGTTAGCACAAGTGACATTACTTGGATACATTGTTGGTGAAGATGGAGTTAAGGTGGATCCAGCTAAGGTAGTGAGGGACCGGCCGAGATTAAGGAATGCCTCAGAGGTTAGGAGCTTCCTTGGATTAGTGAGATATTACAGACGGTTCGTGGAAGGGTCAATTGCCGCACCGATGACAGAATTGACATGGAAGAATTTGAAGTTCGTCTGGTCAGACAAGTGTGAGAATAACTTCCAGGAATTGAAGCGACGGTTGATTAGTGCCCTGGTGTTGAGCCTTCCTTCGGAGGGAGGGAAGTTTGTAGTATACTGTGATGCATCGAGGTTGGGATTGGGATGCGTGTTGATGTAGGATGAGATGGTTATCGCTTATGCATCACGACAGTTGAAGGAGTATGAGCAACGAAACACTACCCTTGATCTAGAGTTAGAAGCGGTGGTATACACACTGAAAGTTTGGCGACATTACCTGTATGGAGAGAAGTGCGAGATATACACCGATCATAAGAGTTTGAAGTATTTCTTCACCCAGGAGGTCTTGAATATGAGGCAGAGGCATTGGCTAGAGTTGGTGAAGGGCTATGATTGTGATATCCTTTACCACCCAGGGAAAGCCAATGTGGTAGATGCATTGAGTCAGAGAGGCCTGGGACAGTTGTTTAGTTCTGCACAAATATGAAAGGAGTTGGCAGAGGAGATGACTAGAACGAGGATGGAACTGGTTGTGGGCCGGATGTCCAATATCACCTTACAATCGACCATTCTAGAGAGGATAAGAGAAGGTCAGTTGGTTGATGTACAGTTGCAAGGGGTTAGAGAGAATGTCCTGGCTGGAGTGGCTAGGAACTATTCCATGTCAGAGACTGGTTTATTACGGTATAAAGGTCAGATTTGTGTCCCAACAGATGTAGGTATTAAACTAGAGATACTAGATGAATCCCATACTACACAATACTCACTCCATCCTAGCACCACAAAGATATATTAGGATCTATGGACGTTATATTGGTGGCCTGGGTTGAAGAAGAATGTAGTGGAGTACGTGGCCAAGTGTTTGAACTGTCAGCAGGTGAAGGCTGAGCATCAGCGACCAACGGGGTTGCTATAACCCGGGTATTCCCGGATGGAAGTGGGAGAACATTACTATAGATTTTGTGGGAGGTTTACCCAGGGCAGTGGGGAGACATGACTCGGTGTGGGTGATAGTAGACAGATAAACCAAGTAAGCTCACTTTCTGCTAGTGAAGACGACCTATACTGTGGATCAATACGCAGAGATGTACGTGAGGGAGATTGTACGTCTCCATGGGGTTCCCAAGTCTATAGTATCAGATCAGGATCCCATATTTACCTACAAGTATTGGGGTGGTTTGCAGAAGGCTATGGGGACTCAGATGAAGTTCAGTAAGGCCTTTCATCCTCAGATTGATGGATAGTTTGAGAGGACGATTCAGATATTGGAAGACATGCTCAGGGTGTGTGTGATAGACTTTGAGGGGACTTGGAGTAAGTACCTCCCATTGATTGAGTTTTCATACAACAACAGTTATCAATCAACTATTGGAGTAGCCCCATATGAGATGTTATATGGGAGGAGGTGTAGATCGTCCATTCATTGGGATGAGATGGGTGAAAGGATGACTTTTGGACCAGAGATGGTTCAAAAGACTAATGAGGCTATCGAGAAGATTTGAGCTCGAATGCTCGCTTCGCAGAGTAGACAGAAAAGCTACACTGATCCTAAGCATAAGGACGTGGAGTTCCAGGTAGAGGACCACATATTTCTATGAGTGTCACCACTGCAAGGGGGGAGGTGGTTTGGGAAAAAGGGCAAGCTGAGCCCTAGATTCATAGGACCTTTTGAGATCCTAGAGAGGATCGGGCTAGTGGCCTATAGGTTGGCATTGCCACCATTGTTATTAGGGGTTCACGACATATTCCACATTTGTATACTTCAAAAGTATGTCTCAAATACGACTCATGTGCTAAAATATGGAGATTTGGAGTTGCAGACATATTTGTCTTATGGGGAGCGACCGGTTCAGGTCCTAGACAGGAAAGACAAGGTTCTACGGAACAAGATGAATAGCAAGGTTGAAGAAGCGACTTGGGAGCTTGAGTCAGCTATGCAAGATCAATATCCCGAGTTACTCATGTAAATATCGAGGACAAAAGTAGGAGGGGATAGTTGTAACGACCCAAAATCGGTAATAGGGCTTGGTGCCTTAGTTAGCATGCCAGGAGGGCATAATTGAATATATGAATGTTTAATTTGTTAAATGTGTGACTATGTGGCATGCATGATTAATATGATTATGTGAGTATATTATATGCATGTTTATGAGTATTATATATGCATGTGGGTCCTTTATAGCTTATAAGAGCATATTTGTAATTTAGGCCTGTTGAGGGCATAAACATGATTTTATGTGATAAATGGTTGAGACCACATTATTATGTGGATATATTTGCAGTATATGGCTCGAGACAGTCCTAGTGAGCGGATTAACAAAATAGTCACGGCGGGGTTTAATACCCGGCTCAGGGCGAGCCTAGGGGTATTTTTGGGAATTTAGATAATATTTTGGGAATTATTGAGTAATGAATAAATATTTGGTAATTAATTAGACATGTTGGGGTTAATTGATTAATGGTATGAACATTTGAGGTATTAGCGGGAACCAGGGAAAATGATCGTTTTACCCTTTAGAGCCCTTAGAGGATTAATAAGTTTAAAGGGAAAAATAGACTTTTGTTGGGTTACGATATACTCAAAAGACTTAGGAAAAGAACTAGAAACTTACAGAATCTCTCTCTCACACCTCCTACACGTTTTGTCTCTCCATCTCTTTGGAACTTGGGTGAAACTTGGAGAATTGAAGAGGACCAAGTTGGAAATGAACTGGGAATTTGGAGGAAAACCAAGCCGGGATTAGTCAGAGTATTGTTGAGGATCTAAGCTACAATTGAGGTATGAAATTCGTACTAAGCAAGCTGAATTTTTTGCTGAAACTATGTTGAGAACTAGAGGTTGCATGAGTCTTAGTTTACTAGCTAGTTTTGGTTGAATTTGAGTATTTAATAAGGGTACGAATTGGTTATGAGTTGGGTATAGTATTTAGATCAAAGGGATGGGAATTCTGGGCATAAATTATGGTTTGGTTGTTGTTTAGGAGTGTGAATTGAGGTTAGGCACAAGGAGAAGTTTTAAGAAAATTGAGGATTTTGTAGGTTTAGGGGCTCGGGTCGCGACCCTGTTCATCAGGCGCTGCGACCCGCATAAGAATGGAAGCTGGGAGACCTTGTTTTCCAGGTGCGCATCGTGACTCGGGGACGGCAGGTCATGGCCTGTGTCCCCAAGCAGGGGGGATTGCGTCTCTATTTGAGGGGTGGATCGTGAACCTAGTTAGGGAATTAAAGGAAAGTAAAGTTTAAGGCTCGGGGAGGCTTGGGAATTCAAACCTAAGTGCTCAAGACGATTTCTGCTACCCGGTTTAGTAGAAATCGAGGTCCCGAAGGTTAGCTATTGTTTTCTAAGTATTTATTTGGATATAGAATTGATGATTATCCATTGATACTGTGACTAGGTTTATCACTAAGGCTCAAGACTTAGGATCATGCTCGAGACCATTCTGTATTCTTCTCTCGGGATTTGAGGTAAGAAAATTGCACTCTTGTGTGGTTGAGAATGGGACTCATGTTCCTAATAATTGAACGCTTGTATTGTGTTTGTAAAATTGATGTAGTATACGAGAATGAACAGCCTAAGAGAGCAGGGGCTGATGACTTGCACATAGGATGCGGCTCGGCCATTTTGAGTCGGGGTCAGCTAAATTAAAAATGGACTCGGCCTAAGCAAGCTAGAGTTAGTTGAGTAAACAGGGGGCTCGGCCTAAGGGCGCCGACCCTGAGCATTTGTATATTGATTAAGATATATCTTGAAAGTACATGTTTTCTACTGTTAACTTGATACTTATAATTTGTTGAATTTCTCGATGACTGTTCTATGATTGATTGGATGCTATTACGGATTATGTACTTGCTGTTATGGTTTTCTTGCTGGGCCTTGGCTCACGGGTGCTATGTGGTGCAGGTAAAGGCAAGGGAAAGCTGGACCAACAATGAGTTGGTGAGCTTTGGGGGCGATGTGTACATTGTCAGCTGCTCATCCACCACGGACGAGGGATAGTACAAGGACAGAGCCTTAAAATTTGTATTTTCCCATTAGAGTGGCTTTTGGTTATATAAAAATTTTTAGAGTTATAAATGATCACTTATACCCTGTTTTTGGGATCCCATGTATTAAACATCCATTTTAATGAAAATTAATCGTTTATGCCCAAATACATAGTGTTGCACTATTTCATGATGGTTGACCTTAAGAACACATTTTTTTATCAAAAGACTTTATTAGCAAGTCTTGCACTATTTCAAATACATAGTGTAACGGTCTTCGTTATCCAGGGCATTACAACGATCCTGATCCTAAGCTCTTAGCGATAACCTAGTCACAACCAAGTATAGAATCCCATAAAAAAAATGAGCAAATAAAGGCTTCCAAACCAAGTACTAGCCTCTGGGACATCGAATTCTACTAAATCGGGTAGTAGGATCGATCCCAAGCCTAAAGGTTTTAGTTCCTGCACACAAAACACTTTCTGCCAAAAATTCTCTATTTACGCCGCGACACCCTCAATTAGGGCCGCGACACCCCACCGTTAGTGTCGCAGCTCTCACAAACAGAGAGAACAGCCCTAAATCACTCAGGACATGGGCCGTGGTGCAGCGTAGCAGGAACTACGTTGCAACCCTACTTCAGGAAACTTCCCTGACATATGAGTTCATGAGGGTCGCGGCGCCCAAGAAAAGGGTCGTGGTGCGACCCCGCAAACTTTGCATTCTCATATCCAAAACCTCCCAAAAATCACCCCAAAATTGTACCAAACTCACCATTGAATCTCACAACATCCCCAGAACCTTTCAAGCAAAAAAACCAGTGTTTCCGATGGATCAGAAACTCACCAAACCGTAAAATCCAAATCAAGACTTAAGAAACTCAAAGATACAAGAACTCATAAATTACCTCTGATTAAGTTTTTTTCCAGCTAAATCCTCTGGTTATCAAGCTTCTAATCTTCCCTAGAATTGTTATGAATCTAACCTTGCTTGAATCTGTGCCCTAAAACTCGACTTTCCTTCGAAAACGCTAATGAGCATCAAGTGAGAGAACATGAGAGATAATAAAAGTGTTTGAACGTATTTTTATTTATGACAGGCTATTTAGTGCTCAAGTAACCTTAAGCAAATCCTAAAGCTCAGGGTACCCAAAAACGTCTCCAGGGGTAAAATAGTCAAAATCCCCATAATTCCCTGATGATCTCACTAACTCCAAATATATCCTTGAATATTCATTCCCATTACCTAGTATCCCAGAAATGTACTAAATACCCAAAATACCCTTTGACTCACCCCGAGTCAAGTATTGGTCCCGTTGTGACTTTCCCGCTAACTTGCTCCCTAGGATCGCCTCGTGCCGAGTAACCAAAATATATCCACATATATGCCAAATATACCGATAACGGACCAAATTACAAAAATTTCCCTTCTGATAAGAAACGGGCCCACATGCATATTTATTACACCTAAACATGCATATCAAGTCATATTATAATACAACTCACATAATAAAACAATGTTACACATAATCAAGGCCCTGAGCCTTATTAGGTAATTTGGGATGTTACAACTATCCCCCCTTACAAGAATTTTGTCCTCAAAATTTTACTTGAACAACTCAGGATACTGATTCTACATATCTGACTCCAGCTGCCAGGTGGCTTCCTCAACCTTGCTGTTCCTCCATAATACCTTAACTAAAGGTATAGTCTTGTTCCTCATGACCTTGTCGTTCCTGTCTAGTATATGGACTAGTTGTTCCTCGTAGGAGAGATCTGCCCCAAGCTCCAGATCCTTATAAATCTATTCATGAGTCATGTCTGACACATATTTCCAAAGGGCCAAAATATGAAATACATTGTGTATGACCGACAGTGCCGAAGGTAAGGCCAATCTATAGGCCACCTGACCAATCCTCTCCAGGATCTCAAATGGCCCTTCTTCCCTTTCCATGGTGAAACTCTAAGGAATACATAGTCTCCCACCTAGAACTCCATGTTCCTACGTTTCAGATCAGCATAGCTTTCCTGCCTGCTTTGAGAAGCGAGCATCCGAGCTCTGATCTTCTCAATAGCCTCATTGGTCCTCTGAACTGTCTCAGGACCCAAATATTCCTTTCTCCTGTCTCATCACAATGAATGGAAGATCTGCATTTCCTACCGTATAGCATCTCATAAGGAATCATTCCAATGGTCGACTGATAGTTGTTGTTGTAGGAAAACTCTATCAAAGGTAAATACTTACTCTAGTACCCTTCAAAGTCTATCACACATGCTCGCAGCATGTCCTCTAATATATGCATTGTCCACTTAGATTGTCCATTTGTCTAAGGATGATAGGCAGTACTGAACTTCAACTGCGTACCCATAGCCTTCTGCAAACTTCCCCAAAACTTGGAAGTAAATATGGGGTCCCAATCTAACACGATCGACCTCGCACCCCTATGAAGATGCACTATCTCTCTCACATAGAGATCTGCATACTGGTCAACTGTATAAGTTTTCCTCACTAGTAAAAAGTGAGATGATTTGGTGTATTGATCCACAATAACCCACACCGAATCATGTTACCCACGGTCCTGGGTAACCCCACTGTGAAATCCATCGTGATGTCCTCCCATTTCCACTCTGAGATGTCCAGAGGCTATAATAGCCCTATTGGTCTCTGATGCTTAACCTTGACCTGTTGACATGTCAAGCACCTAGCCAAATATTTTGTCACCTACCTCTTCATCCCAGACCACCAATATAGCGATCTCACATCCTGATACATATTTGTGCTGCTCAGATGCAAAGAGTAAGGGTAGTATGAGATTCATCTAGAATCTTCTGTCTGATAACAGTGTCCATCGGAACACAGATCCGACCCTTGTACCTCAGCAACCCCGTATCTAACACTGTATAATCCCTAGCCATTCCAGCTAAAACGTCCCATTTGCTCTCTGTCAGTTGTGGATCACCCAACTGACTCTCCTTTATTCTCTCCAACAGTGTAGAATGCAGTGTAATGTTGGCTAGCTGGCCCACTAGCAACTTTATTCCAGCTCTAGTCATATCCTCTGCAAACTCCCTAGATATCTGTCTCGCACTATATAACTGTCCCAGGCCTTTCAGGCTTAAGGCATCTGCCACCATGTCGGCTTTCCTTGGGTGATATAGGATTTCACAATCATAATATTTCACCAACTCTAGCCAACGCCTCTGTCTCATGTTCAGGTCATTCTGAGTAAAGAAATACTTTAGGCTCTTATGGTCAGTATGTATCTCACACTTCTCCCCACAGAGGTAATGCCTCCATACCCTTAATGTAAAGACCATTGCTGCCAACTCCAGATAATGAGTGGGGTACCTCTATTCATATTCTTTTAACTAACGTTATGCATGGGAAATCACCTTCACCGTCTGCATAAGAACACAACCCAAACCCTATCTTGAGGCATCACAATATACTACAAACTTATCGTGATCTGTTGGAATACTTAGAACCGAAGCTATAATAAACTGTCGCTTCAGCTCCTATAATTTGTTCTCACATTTATCTAACCATACAAACTTCTTATTCTTGCATGTCAGTTCTGTCAATGAGGTGGAAATCCTTGAGAACCCTTCCACAAAATGCTTGTAATAACTTACCAATCCAAGGAAGCTCCTGACATCTGAAGTGTTCCTTGGCCTTGGCCAATCTCTAACTGCTTCAATCTTTGTTGGGTCTACCATGATCCTATCCCTACTGACAATATGACCAAGGAAAGTCACATGTGGTAACCAGAACTTACACTTCTTGGACTTTGCAAATAGTATGTGTTCCCTTAGCCCCTGCAAAACCAATCTGAGATGTTGCTCATGTTCTGACTCTGACTGAGAATAAACCAGAATATCATCGATGAAGATAATCACAAACTGATCCAGATAATCTTTGAACACCCGATTCATCAGATCCATAAAAGTAGTTGGGGCATTAGTCAACCCAAGAGACATGACTAAGAACTCATAATGCCCACACCTAGTGTGAAAGGCAGTCTTCGATATATCTCCCTCCTTGATCTTTAGCTTGTGATAACCAAATTGAAGCTCTTTCTTTGAAAATACCATCTTACCCTACAACTGATCAAACAGGTCATTTATCCTAGGCAAAGGATACCTGTTCAATTTTCTTTAGTCAATACACATTCTTAGAGAAACATCTTTCTTCTTTACAAATAGGACTGGTGCATCCCATGGTGAAAAATTGGGTCTAATAAAACCCAAGTCTAACAGCTCCTGCAGGTGTACCTTTAGTTCTTTTAACTCTACTGGGGAAATTCTGTAAGGTGCCTTAGACACTGGTTATGTCTTTGGTGCTATTTCAATAAAAAATTCTATCTCTCTGTGTGGCGGCAACCCGGGTAAATCCTCTAGAAACACATCCAGAAACTCATAGACTAGTCTAGTCTCCTCCAGTCCCACTGTCATGACCTAAGTGGTATCTACCACACTGGATAAGAATCCTATGCAACAACCTTGAAATAGATCTCTAGCCCTCAATACAGATATGATAGGTACACGGGGTCCATTCATAGTGCCAACAAATACAAAAAGGTCTTCACCTTCAGGCTTAGGGTTACCATCTTCCTCTTACAGTCTATGGTTGTCCCATACTTCACTAACCAGTCCATACCCAGAATCATATCGAAGTCGGCCATAACCAACTCTATCAAGTCAACTGATAACTCTCTGCCCTCCACTGTCACTAGCAATAATCTAACCCATCTCCTGGATACTACTAACTCCTTATTAGGCAATAAGGTCCCGAACCCCACAACATAATAATCACATGGTCTACACAGTCTATCAATAATTCTATTAGCAACAAAGGAATGTGTAGCACTAGAATCAATCAAAACAATATAAGGGGTTCCAACACTAAAAAGCTGATCTTTAACTACTAAGGGACAAGCCTAAGCTTCTACCTATGTCAATGCGAATACTCGAGGTGGGGTCGAGCTGTCCGCCTTTCTCGGTTCTTCCTTTCTTGCCTTCGGGCAATCTTTCTTTAAGTGTCCCACAATCACGCATAAGAAGCAGACCTTTGCCCGACACTCTCCTATATGACGCCTTCTACATCTAGCGTACTCTGGAAAAGTCCTCCAACCCTCATTGCCATCCTGGCGTCCTATCTGAATACCACGTGGTCTCCTATCAAGGCCTGGAGCTGGAAAGGCATCATGAGCCTTCCTTTTCAGATCAGTTGGGCCTCCGCCCCTACCATAACTCATAAATGGAGGTCCCGCCCTTCTAGTGTCTCTCTTGGCCGCGTTCTCGCGCCAGATATTATTCTTTGTGCTCTAAGCTATGAGCGCCTTCTCAACAACATGTGCATATGTAGTCACTACTGGCACAGTGGTGATATGAACATCCTGTGCTATCATAGGTTGTAGCCCCTAGAGAAACATCTCCCTTCTAGTCCCATTAGTGGGCACCAGTTCCTCAGCAAACTTTGCCAATCTGTCAAACTTTAAGGCATAATCGGTCACTGACATATTGCCCTGAGTAACCTGCTGAACTCTTTAGCTTTTGTAGCCCTAATGGACTCATTGTAATTATTTTCATTAAACGAAGTTCGAAACTCATCCCAATCAAGGGTATTAAAGTTTCTGGTATGGGATATCACCTCCCACAAAATTCGGGCATCTTCCCAAAACATGTATGTGGCATAGGACACCCTCTCATTACCAACTACCCTTATAAAATCTGGGATAGTGGTAACCATTCTCATCTACTGTTCGACCTTAGCCGGATCTGAACTATCCTCAAAGACTGGAGGGTATTGTTTCTTGAACCTTTCATAAAGAGGTTCCCATATGTTCCCAGCCTTTGGCGGCTATTCTACTGTTGGCACCATGACACGTGGTGCTTCTAGCCAAATGTTCCCTGTGGGAACTTGTTGTTGTCTCAGGAGGCGGATCTCTTCTTCATGCCGCAATAACCTGGCTTGCAAATCAGCAAGCACTTGCTGCTAGTTCTCAGGAGCTGGCGAAGGGGCTTGATCCTAATTGTCATTCTGATCTTGTCTATCATTCTGGCCCTGATCTTCCTGGCTAGGTGATGACTCTATCTTCCTTGGAATCGTACTTCCAAGCTTATACCTTACAGTAATAATCAATTCAGCCAATTATGTAGTAATTGTAACGTCCCAAATTTTCTAATAAGGCTTAGTGCATTGATTAGCGTGCCGAGAGGGAAATAATTGGTTAACTTATGTTATGACATGGTTAATTGAAATATATGTGTATCAGTATGGGATTACCTTAAGTAAATGATTATATGACTAGATATGCATGTTTAGGTGAATTAAATATGCATGTGGGCTCGTTCTTGTTAATAAAGGCATATTGGTATTTTAGTCCAGTTGAGGGTGTAAATGTGATTATGTGTGTGTGTGGTGCTTAAGACCACATTATTGTGGAAATATATATGGGATGTGTGGATCGAGACAATCCTAAGGAGCGGATTAGCGGAATAGTCACAACGAGGTCAGATACCAGGCTCGGGGTGAGCCTAGGGGTATTTTGGGAAGGTAGGACACATTCAGGGTTACCGAGTAAGGGGTAGCTATTTAGCGATTATTTGAGTATGTCGGGGTTAATTGGGGATTTATAGGAATACTCTAGGAATTAGTGGGAATGTGGCAAATGACGGGATTGCCCTTGGAGGCATTAAGTGGCTAATGGTTAACTTAGGGGTAGTTTGATCATTTTCTAAGGATGGGCTTGGGTAAGAATCTAGACTTAACCAGAAGGAAGTGGAAAACACTTACACACTTTCTTAGCCTAATCTCTCTCAAGAAACTCTCTCTGTAGCTGGGGATTTTGCTGAAATTCAAGGAGGAAACTTGGGAATTGAAGGGAGCTAAACTTGACGTAATTGGGGTTTAGCTCAGGCTTGGATCATCAATTGAGGTAAGGATTTTATACTGGTTTGCTGAGTTCTTTTTCTGTAATTTAGAGGTTTTGTTTAGGTTCAAACTTAGGATCTGATTTTGATGAGTTTATGGGATAATTTTTGGGATGTTTATATTGTCGATATTGCCCTGACATAAATTCTAGACTGAATTCTAGGTCTATGTTTTGAATTAGGAGGATTTTAGTGGTTTTAGCCCGTGAAAATGCAGGAAAAAACTAGGTTCGCATGCCTGAGCCGCGACCCTGTTCTTTAGGCACCGCGGCCCGTATGAACCCAGGAGGCTTGGAAGCCTTCAAAACCGTCCAGGCCCCGCAGCTCAGGCTAAGGCACGTCGCGGCCTGTGTCCCCCAGAAGAGATCCCCAAGGCTCTCTGACTTGTAGCACACCGCATCCCTAAGGGGCTGGGCCGCGACTCAAATAGGGAATAATGGCTAAAATAGGAGCTCGGGAACTCAAATTTAAGGGCTTGGGAAGGACCCTATTACCCGGTTTAGTAGGATTCGAGGTCCCAGAGGCTAGAATGTTATTTCGAAGTTTTTAATTGGTTTTGGGCTTGATGGATAATTATTATTGTGTTATAACTAGGTTTTACCGCCAAGGCACATGTTAAGGGGATCGTGCTCGGGATCGCACTAGTTAGTTAGCTCGGGACGCAGGTAAGAAAGCTATTTATACCCATAGAGCAGAGCATGGCCTGAATATTTGTGTTTAATGCTGTGTGTGAATATTTTTAATTGTTATGCTATGGTTGCATGATTATGATTGATCGGCGAACGATGGAAACGACGATAAGCATGCTGAATGTAGGTCGAACGGCAACAAGCATGCTGAATGCAGGCCACCATGGCATGGCCATCTAGGGTGTTGTACTCACCCATTCGGTGAAGACCGTGAACCCAGTGCCTGGTAATGCACCTAGGTCGGCATAGGCCGTTATGTGAATAATTTGTTATCTGTTTAGAGTTATGCATTTACTAGAATGAATTGTTATATGCTATGTGCCTGAGTTTTCTTGCTGGGCCTTGGTTCACAGGTGCTGTATGATGTAGGTAAAGGCAAGGGAAAGGACGACCAAGCATGAGTTGGAGGGCATGGAGCGGAGCGTACATGTTTGGCCTACCTGGCCGCCACGAATGGGGTTGTTTTGAGGGACACATTGTGAATGTTTGGTTTTGTCGCTTAGGTCGACTGTACTCTAACTTTTGAGTTGTAAATATATTTTGGAACAATATTTTGGGATCCTAATGTAACACTTTTATCATTTTAATGGATGTTCGAACCTTTTATACTTAATTTTCATTAAATGAGTCTTTATTCTAATTTAATCACACTTTTCAGTCTAAAACCTCGATTAGCGAGCTAATGGCACATTTTAAAACCATTTGTAAACGACTCTAGGGTAGTAGGGCGTTACAGGTATAACTAAACCTCTTGCTGTCTCACAGTCTAATACCAAGCATATAATCATTCACTTTCAATAGTCATGCTAATAAGCATGTTGATTCGTATTCATATCCATGTATGGTGCTAACAAGAACTTTCTGACATTCATAACCAATAACAATGCTAATAAGCATTTCTTTAACATTCCACAGCGCTTATAAGCATTTACTAGCATTTATAACCAAATAATAATGTTAATAAACATTTTCTAATATACATGTATCTATGACAGCACTAATGAGTGTGTCCTCACCTACATGTCCATAAAGCAACGCTAATGAGTGTTTCCTTTGCATTCACAAGCAATATCAGTGTTAATAAGCACATCCTTTTAAATCATGCAGTAGTCAAGGGCCAAGCCCTATCAGAATATCTCATGCTACCTACTAAGGTGTAGGATCTTGGAATTTAAATCTAGATGCATGCATCCTATTATTTTTCCAAACACATAATAGAAACATAGAATAACATGACATACATATGAACATCAAATTCATAAATTAACATAAACACAAAGATGTAGAAACTTACGAATACGCAATGGAACTGGAACAACTCCTTCCTTCAATCTCTTTAACCCTTGATTCCTTTCTGTAGCAGAGTATTATCAAGAGATTAAACTAGATCAACAACATAGTCTTCCTCACTAAGCCTTTGATCAAACTAGAACTAGTGTAGGCTGGTTCTCAACACATGAGATAGAAATCTAGAAGAAGAGATAGTGGCTAAGAAAGGATTAGAGTGTCTAGGTTTTCACTTACCCAATGAATCAACTGAGATTGACTTCCTTATGAAAACCCTAGATATCATATTCCTTATATAGGCAACTTAATGGGCTTTATTTAAATTTAAATTAATTAAAAATAATAAACAAAAATAAAATCCTTGGGCTGCCATAAATGGATTTGGGTCCAATCTCTTTGTTTTGAATTTAAATCCCAATTGGGCCTAAATTCAAAACATTTTATTTTTTTAATTAATTAAATAAATCCTTATTCAAATCTACTAATTATAATTTGAAACCTGATTTAATATTATTTATTTATATTGACATCAATTTATCAATATTAATAAATTTACCCAAAGATTCTCTTTTATTCTCTAAATCTCATATCTTCGTAAATTTTCCAAAATTGACCTAGTCAACTTTAAAAATTCTAATTGATAATTAAATCAATTAATTGAGACATTCTAAATGATTTACTCAAAGGTGATGTGGGGACCATGGATCCATGAAATCAAGCCCCAATAAGTTACCATGAATTTATTTACGAATAATTTCACTACCTTATTAATTCATCATGACTCCACTGTAGACTCGGAATTAAACTTTTGAATTCATAGACCTTATTTTCCAAACCATAAATATGTTATCCATTGTTATAACCATTATAGTCAGCTAATCCTCTATTGATGACTTACTAACGAGCTGGGTGCAAATTACCGTTTTACCCATCATCAGTATTTTATCCTTAACTCCCACTAAGTTCCTTATAAATGATATTTCTGTGAACTTAATCACAAAAATGAGATCTCAATCATTTAATCTATTGAACAAAGCAATTTAGGAAGTCATATTTTCACTTCTCATACAGAAGTTATAGATTTTATATCTATGAATAATACTCCCACTCAATTACACTACTAAATCTCCAAGATGTAAGTATGGGCTAGACCGTAGGGTAAGCTGGTAATGAACAAGTAAAAATATTTAAATAATATAATTAGCAAAATATTATCACTCAGAATTTAGATCGACTTAACCTATGGTCAACGTTGTGACATTGATTAGATTCGATAACAACGATACTTATTTATCAATCAATAATCAATATCGGTTCTAGTCTGATGTAACCAAATACATCCGATCTTATATACTTGGTCAATGCCCTTGGACAAGACATCACCCCCCAAATGTGTAAGTAGATCATATCGTAGATTGCCTAATCAGTGAAAATCCAATGCACTGATCTAATCTTAGGACTTATTCTTTTTTAACATATAGTTACAACTATAATCCACTGCGACCTAGTCACTATAATTGTAACTATCCATATGTTTGGGAATTTATAAATGTTTGTATTATTTCAATAATCATGTAATAAAATAAGCAAGCAACACAGTTGTCAAGCTAAATGATTTATACTACTTTCATTGACAATATGAAATCGTGTTACATGTCCGACATCGTTTTATAAGGGCATAAAACCCAAGACAAGGTATGCAGATAAGGAATTTATATCCTATTTAAGAATTTAAACACATAACCACATAAATAGTTAACAAACCCTGAGTCAAGCTTGTCTTTAGTGGCGAGTGTACATGCCCAACCTGTCTTCAGGAACCCTTAACCTTGGCACATTCTAATACCAAGTTGTAACACCCTGGTTAGCCAAGACCATTACACTGTATATTGTAAATAGTGCTAAACGAGTCATTTGACCATAAACGTGCAACTAAATGTGATTAATGGTCCAGGGTTAAAAATTTCAGTAAAAAGGGATAGATATTTCATTAAAATGTTAAACTGTATATGAGATCCCATAATAAACATTTACAAAGTTGTTTACAGTTCCAAAAGGGTAATTACAACTCAAAAGTTACACTCCCTCGACCTAAGCAGAAAAAATAGGGTTTAACCTTAGTTTCTCTGAAAAACCTTGGCCGTGGTGGTCAAGCAGCTGAATATGTACATGTCACCACCGAAGCTCTCCAACTCATGGCTGGTCCAGCTTCCCTTTTCCCTTACCTACACCACATAACACCTATGAGCCAAGGCCCAACAAGAAACTTAAACATGCTCATAAGTAGTGAATAACACATTAACAAACCATAATAAGCATGCCAATTGGTAATAATCATACTCATGCATGTATACCATTCATATAAATGACTACATCGTCATACGGGGCCAACTAGCCTAAATAAATAATTAACTAAACCATATTGGGGCTCGTTGTCCAAAATACATGATTAATGAATCATACTGGGGACCAGCTTTAGGATATGGGACTTATAAGTCACCTCGGGGCCCATTGCCTTATCCTCTGTATAACCATTCTTGGGGCTGGCCCAGCATACCTGGCCCTTAATTTTTCCATGACCATTGGGTCATACAAGCGTATGATGCGCTCCTGATTAGATCTAACCATGTCGACCAGTGCTTAGTGCGCTATTTCTGCCCTCGACTTATAAGTCAATGCTTTTCGACCAGCGCTCAACGCTATTGCTGACCTTGACTCATAAGTCAAACCTTTCTCAATCAGATAATGCGAACAGACTTTCATTACATAACATATATCCAGATACCGAGCATTCATCATGCTTAGTCAATCAATCACAAGCATAATCATAATCATGCACAATTATAGAGGTTCAAGCCCCAATCAAATCTATATTCAATATTCAGGCCAAGCCCTAATCACGTACATCACATATTGGGTGCACTTTTCTTACCTCAGGTCCGAGTGTAAAGTAAAATAAGAACAACCCTCGAGTACGATCCTAATCATGAGCCCTTAGCGATAACCTAGTTACAACCAAGTATAGAATCCCATAAAAAAATGAGCGACTAAAGGCTTCCGGACCGAGTCTTAGCCTTCGAGACATCGAATTCTACCAAACCGGGTAGTAGGATCGATCTTGAGCCCTAAGGTTTGAGTTCCCGCACTCAAAATGCACTCTGCCCAAAATCCTCTATTTGCGCCACGACGCCCCCAATTAGAGCCACAACGCCCCACCATTAGAGTCGTGGTTCTCACAAACAAAGAGCCCAGCCCCAAATCACTCAGGACACGGGCCGAAGCGCCGCCCAGCAGGCGTTGCAACGTGACCCTACTTTAGGAAACCGCCCCGACATCTGAGTTCACGAGGGTCGTAGCATAACCCCACGAACTCAGCTTTCTCAGATCCAAAAATCACCCTAAAACTGTACCAAACTCACCATTCAATCTCACAACATCCCTAGAACCTCCCGGGCAACAAAACCCGCGTTTTCGATGGATCAAAACCTCACCAAACTGTAAAATCCAAATCAAGAGTTAAGAAACTCAAGGAAACAGAAACTCAGAAATTCAAAGCATAAATTACCTCTGATTAAGTTGTTTTTCAACTAAATCCTCCAGCTATCAAGCTTCTAATCTTCCCTAGAATCGTTATGACTCTAACCTTGCTTGAATCTTAGCCCTAATACACGAGTTTCGTTCGAAAATGCTATCGAACGTCAAGTGAGAGAATGGGAGAGAGAATAAAATTGTTTGAATGTATTTCTATTTAAGACAGGTTACTTAAGGCTCAAGTAAGCTTAAGCAAATCCCCAAGCTCGGGGTACCCAAAAACGTCCCCGTGGGAAAAATAGTCGAAATTCCCATAATTCCCTCTTGATCTCACTAACTCCAAATATATCATCGAATATTCATTCTCATTACCCAATATCCCGGTAATGTACTAAATACCCAAAATACCCCTTGACTCACCCCGAGTCAAGTATTGATCCTGTTGTGACTTTCTCGCTAACTTGCTCCCTAGGATCGCCTCATGCCAAGTAACCCAAATATATTCACATAATAATGTGGTCTCACACATATGTCACATATATGCCAAATATACCCATAATGGACCAAATTATGACGTTTTCCCTTCTGATAAGAAATGGGCCCACATGCATATTTAATACACCTAAACATGCATATCAAGTCATATTATAATATAACTCACATAATCAGCACAATGATACACATAAACATATAAATTTCCATAGTTTGCCTTTCTGGCCCCCTAATCAAGGCGCTAAGCCTTATTAGGTAATTTGGGACGTTATAACAGATATGGGGTACCAAGGAAAATAATCTCAAACAATGGAAACCAGTTTGATAGCGAGCTATTTACATAGTATTACAAAAAAAAAAAGGGATAATTAAGAGATTCTCCTCAGTAGCTCATCCACAAAAAAATGGCCAAGTCGAAGCCATAAACAAGACTCTAAAGAGATCCACTAACAAAAGGTTCGAAAAAGCTAATGGAAAATGACCAGAAGAATTACGACAAGTCCTATAGGCTTACAGAACAACAACTCGAACCTATCCTAGACATACCCCTTCTCCCTAGCTTACAGCTGCGAAGCAATGTTGCCCATTGAGGTCGAAATCCTGACAATCAAACGTGAAGCATACAAGCAAACGTCAAACCAATCTCAACTCGAGGAAACCCTAGATATAAAAATGTTGCATACTAACAAAGGGCTACAAGATACTTCAATAAAAGGGTTCGAGATAGATACTTTAAATTGGGAAATTTGGTGCTTAGGCGTGTATTTTTGGCCACACGAGACCCCTCTACAGGCTTGATCGGGCCTAATTGGGAGGGACCTTACCAAATTGAATCCATCATTCGACCTGGAGTGTACAAACTAGCAAGATTGAATGGAGAATTGGTTCCACGAGCTTGGAATGGTGAACATCTATGACATTATTACCAGTAATGTAGGAATGATGTTTATATATTTGTAACCAAGCTTGTATTTACTTTTGCTTTTTATTAATAAAGTATTATTCCTTATTCAAATTTTATTTTTATTGTTATATTTTTTTTGCAAGCTCATAAAATTCGATAACCTAATATTTTACAATCATAGGAGATTAAGGGGGCATAAGTGGTATACAATCATACCATAGGCTAAAAAATACAGCATCAATAAAAATAAAATTACAATGGATGTGTTACTCCCAGATTTCGAGATAGAAGTTATGACCCCAAAAACTGGGCTCGTCAGGTGTGAGCTCGAAATACATGCGGTCATCATATGATCCAACCGTCGAACCTCTTTGAAGTAAACAACAACCTCAAGGATGTGTAGCCTCGAATATTCTCAGAGCTCGCAATGGCATGGTATGACGCTTGAATATATTTTTCACTGATTGCCCTCAAGCAAGATGGTTCGAGCTCGTGAAGTGCCAGCTCAAATGTGACAAACATCGTCTACATCTACTTGTTCCGAGCATAAGCGAAGCTGGGCGACGAGCTCGTGAATGTCTCATGGTCTCAACAAACTCAATGCCAATTGCTGATCTCAAATATTTGATGAATCATCTGGGATAATCAGTTACGTGTGAACATGTTTATTGCTTTACAATCCCAATATTTAAGGGATATCATTTAAGTTGTTATCCATTCCCGATCTTCATCGGACGTTTCCGTGTATTTAGGAAATAATGCATTAAATAACATTATATTAATTGATTTACAGAATATCTTCCTGAAATATGTGGGAATGAATTCTGCAACCTTCTCTATAAATAGAGAAGGAAACACCTTTTTGTAAGGATCGATTTTTGATTTCTTAAGAGAAAACTCTGGGCAACTCTTCTCTGAAAAGTTTCCAGAAAACTCCCAAGTCTTAATAACATAGACTTGTGGACTAGGCAGAGTTAACTGCTGAACCATGTAAAAATCCTCTGATTTTCCTCTTTATTCATTTGCACCAATATTTTATTGTATAATTGCTCTACTATTTAAGTTGACGAAAAATGACATCAACAGTTTGGTGCTTTCATTGAGAGCCATTAAACAATACGTGCATGAGTCTGTTCAGTTAGAGAGCCTCCCGAATCAACAATGGTAGCAAATGATCCCAATGTTCCCGAGGAGGAAATTTTAGATGAAGCTGACTACCCCCGACGCTCTGGAAAGCAGCCTATGGTGAATTCAGATCCTGATGAGAGGAGTGGTTCATCCGACTCTCGGGGACCACCAGCCCCCAGGGACGATGTGGATATGTACTACAACCCTGAACAATATGTCCCGATAGTGGAGCTTGAAAATTCTTAACTGCAAAAGCAGTTGGCAGAGGCTGAGAAACGCAACAAAGAGCTAGCCAGACTAGCTGCTGAAGCGCAAGCAGCTCAGGCCCCACCTCCGTCAGATGCCCAGGCTTCGCCTCCGCGGGATGTTCATGTTCCACCATGTAGACCTCGAGGACGGCTATGCGAAAATTCTGCCACTCGAAGAGCAGAGCAGCCTTCGCCACTAGCTAGACATCCTGCTCCGCCGAGGCCCCAGAGAAGTAACCGGACTAGAGGCCCTACCAACCAAACTACGGAGGCACCAGCCAGAGTTGGGAATAACCAAGACCCCTCGGAGGCTCGGACCCAAAATCTTGGTACCGCACAGAACGTTGTAGAACTTGATCGATCGAACTATGGGCCTTTCAGGCCCCGTAATGGATGGCAGCCACCATCCCCGATAAGGCACCCACCATCTCTAATAAGGTCTCCCTCACCAACTCAGAGGAACACACAACCGACCCATGGTGATAAGGAAAGGTGAGCTGGGCGAAGGCGTGGAAATGGGGAAATTGCTAGGGAGCATAGGGGTCCCCAACCCACAAGAAGCCAAATGTCTCGGTCTCATACTATTAAGACGAGGCAGTCGGCAAGAAACCCATCTCGAAACAACCATGCAACGAGCCATGTCAGTGAAGGCTCGGGTGACACTATATCGGTTAGTATATATGACCAGGAATGTAGAAACACTAAGAATCAAAGAAATCACCTAGATTTACAGGAACATCTGAACCATAATTGTGGGATTGATTATCCATCGAATCTAGATCTAAGGGATCATCTCAATGGGCGTAAGAACCCTGCATTGAGGTGTGAAACTAGAGTTGTAATCAATGATAACCAGTTCCCGTTGCTTCAGGTCAGACCCCCCGTAGATCTAGTCTAAGAAAGGATTGAACAATTGGAAAGAGCATTCAAGCTTTTACAAAATGAACAAGGTCGGAACGGGACGAAGAGTTCGATGAAGAACTCGAGCCCTTCGCCCCACATATTTCTAGCACCCCGTTTCCTCAGGGATTCAGAATTCCTCATGTCCTACCATTTGATGGGAATTCGGATTCGTACAGTCATTTAAGTACGTTCAACACAATCATGCGAGCCAGTAATGTGGGCTATGAGCTTAGGTGCATGCTATTCCCAGCCTCTCTCACGAGACCAGCGAAGAATTGGTTTGAAAAATATAAGAGACATTCAATTGCTTCTTGGGATCAATTATCAAGAGATTTTAAGAAGAAATTCAAGGCCATGTTGGCATTAGGCCCGAGGCGTCTACCTTGACCAATGTCCGACAGCAGCCGAATTAAACACAGAAAAGTTACCTCACAAGATTCAATTTGGAAGTCACTCGAGCTCGTGATGTCGATGACAGTGGCCATTTAATGGCTGTTTGAGTTGGAGCAATGCCTGGAAGTCCTCTCTGGGAAGATATGCAAAGGAAGCCAGTAAGGTCCTTAACCGAGTTCAATCGATGAGCTCAGAGGTTTGTTAATGTAGAAGAGGCGAGGTCAGCATTGAATATGACCTCTCAGCCTATAACTACAACAACAAACACAAAATCTGCTTAACCTCGGTGGATCCTACGACCACAAAACCTCCGGGGGACAACCCTTCTAAAAGGAAGAATAATGAAGGGAATAATCCCAAGGAAGAAGAGGGAAAGAAGAAGAATAGGGAAAGATATTTGTCCATATACAAGGTGTATACTAGGCTCAATGATTCTTAGGAGAATATCTACTTGGCTAATGAAAACCAGGTCCCTTTCAGATGGCCTGACCTCATGAGAAACCAAAAGGCAAAAAGAGACTCCAACAAGTATTGCAGATTCCATAGAGATATCGGACATACAACTGATGAATGCAGGCAATTAAAAGATGAGATCGAAGGCCTGATCTCGAGGGAATATTTCAGGTAATATGTTAGGAATCAAAACCCCAATCAGGCTTCCACCAGCCAGAGGGCAGCAGCAGCACAACCTGCCCAGAACAACAACTCCCGAGCAAGGATGGACGAACGGACCCCTCCGATTGATGGAGAAGATGGCATAACCATCTCGGGGGGACCACATATTGTAGGATCGGGAAGGAATGCCCAGAAACGATATGTGAATGAGCTGAAAACTGGTGACGGGTCTCCTTAAGACCTGAACCCAGAGCTCCAAAACAGCAAAGGGTAACTTTTACTGAGGATGATGCGTCTCATGTACAATTCCCTCATAATGACCCGTTGGTCATCACCCTTTAGCTCGCAAACAAGAGGGTACACTGAGTCATGATTGATAACAGGAGCTCAGTAAATATCCTCTACAAGGCCACTTTAGAAAAGATGGGACTCACGCTTCACGACCAAAAGGCATGTGCAACGACGTTGTACGACTTTTCAGGAGAAGGGATTGCCTATATGGGATCCATTGAACTCCCCATAACCTTGGGAGACTTCCCAGTCTTGACAAACAAGATGATGGAGTTCATAGTGGTGGATCTTCCATCGGCCTACAACGTACTGCTCGAAATACCCGCCCTAGTAGGGCTGGGGGCAGTTCCATCCGTTAGGCACCTGGCCACCAAGTTCCCGACTTCTAGTGGCATCGGGACGCTGAAAGGAGACCAGCTCGCGGGAAGGGAATGTTACAGCATTTTTGTGAGAGGGAAGAGGCAGAAAAATGCAGATATGCTTGTAGTATTTTTGTGAGAGGGATGGGACAATCTTCGAGATAGACGAGGAAATCGATCCAAGATTAGAAGAAAGGGATGATCTCGAGCCATTAGAAGAGCTCAAAGAGGTCAAGCTCGAAGAGGTCGATCCCCCGAAAACTGTGAAGGTGGGGAAAAACCTTTCTAAAGAAACAAAGTAGCAATTAATTTGCTTCATGAGGAAGAACTAGGATGTCTTCGCATGGTCACATTCGGACATGGTGGGGATAAGCCCGAATGTGATAAGCCATGCCCTTAACATTGACAAGAACTTCCTCCTGAAGTAACAAAAACGAAGACTCCTGGACGATGACAGGAAGAAGGCCCTGAAGGAAGAGGTCGATAGGTTAAAAGCGAATTGATTCATACAAGACGCCTTCTACCCTGATTGGGTCGCCAACCCAGTGCTAGTTCCGAAACCTAACAGAACATGGCAGACTTGTATCGATTACTCTGACCTCAATAAAGCATGTCCTAAGGATTGCTTTCCCCTACCTCGAATCGACCAGCTCATAGATGCCACAGCTGGGCATGGACTTATGTCATTCATGGACGCTTATTCTGGATATAACCAAATTTCCATGCATGCACTGGACCAAGAGCATACGAGTTTTGTGACAGATAAAGGTCTATATTGCTACAATGTCATGTTGTTCGGGCTCAAGAATGCTGGAGCCACATACCAACGGCTCGTAAAAATGATGTTCTCCGAGTAGATAGGTAATAACATGGAATTGTATGTTGATGATATGTTGATCAAATCTAAACATAACAATAACCATGTGGACGACCTGGAAGAATGCTTCGCCGTGCTACGAAATTTCAACATGAAGCTCAACCCCCAGAAATGCAGCTTTGGAGTATTGTTGGGGAAGTATTGTTGTGGACGACCTCGAAGAATGCTTCGCCGTGCTACGAAATTTCAACATGAAGCACAACCCCCAGAAATGCTCCTTTGGAGTATTGTTGGGGAAGTTCCTGGGTTTCATTGTGAACGCACGGGGAATAGAGGTTAATCCTGACAAGATCCAAGCGTTGATTGACATGCCCTCGCCTCGAAAGCATAAAGATGTCCAGAGTTTGACTGGACGGATGGCAGCATTAAGTAGGTTTATCTCGAAATCTACAGATCGTTTTCTTCCATTTTTCATCCTTTTGAGAGGGGGCGAAAAATTCGAGTGGACAGAGGAATGCGAGCTAGTATTTTAGGAGCTCAAGAAGCACCTCGCAAAGCCTCCTATCTTGTCGAAACCTATCACAAGAGAAATTTTAAACCTATATCTTGCTATAACCGAGCACGCCATCAGCGTCGTGCTCGTCCGAGAAGACCAGAAGGTACAAAAAGCTAGTATACTATGTCAGCAAAAGGTTATTGAGGGCAGAATCGAGATACCCCTTAATGGAGAAATTGGCTCTCATCCTAATTCACTCATCTCGAAAGCTTCGACCTGACTTTCAAGCACACCTCATCCATGTGCAGACTGACCAACCACTACGGCAAGTCTTATCAAACCCAGAAGCCTCGGGCCGATTATTAAAATGGGCTGTTGAGCTCGAGAAATTCGAGATCACTTATCATCCGAGGACAACCATAAGAGGACATGCCTTGGTAGACTTCATAGTGGAATGTACTGGAATGACTGACGATGAAGTTATAACCCCAGCCCATGAGCTGTGGAAACTTTATGTCGATGGGTCTTCCAACGAAAATGGATCAGGGGCAGGAATCATATTTATCACTCCATCTGGAAGCCGATTTCACTCCGCCTTGAGATTTGACTTCAAAGCATCTAACAACAAGGCTGAATATGAAGCTCTACTGGAAGGACTTCGAATAGGCAAGGAACTCAAGGCTAAGGCGATACATTGCTACAGGGACTCGCAGTTGATGGATCAACCAAATTTTAGGGGAATACCAGGCTCGCGGAACAAAAATGGCTCCATATTTAGAAAAAGAAAAAGCAGCACTCGAACATTTCAAGTTCTACACAATAGAGCAGGTTCCTCGAGAACAAAATTCAAATGCAGACGCCCTAGCCAGGCTCGCCACATCCACCGAGGTCGACGAGCTGAATGTTGTGCCAATCGAGCATCTGTCGACACCCAGTATAAGCGAGCCTAAACAAGGAGATGTCTGCATGATTAACTCCGAGCCAACTTGGATGACCCCAATAGTTGATTACCTTTAAACCGGGATTCTCCCAACAGAATGGAACAAGGCTCAGAAACTAATGTATCAGATTCCGAGATATACTATTGTGGAAGGAAAGCTATATCGGAGATGATACTCTATGCCACTACTCTAATGTGTAACTCCACCTGAGGCCAAGAAGATCCTAGGAGAGTTACATGAAGGATTATGTGGGGACCACACTGGGGGGCATAACCTATCAAAGAAAATTATACGCCAAGGATACTTCTGGCCCACTATCAAAGTAAACTCATTTGATTACGTCAAGAGATGCGATAAGTGTCAACAGTTCGCTACAATCCCACAAGCTCCACCTTCTGAGCTAACTATGATGACCTCCCCATGGCCATTTGCGGTCTGGGGAATTGACCCCATAGGCTCATTGCCAACTGGCAAAGGTGGAGTTAAGTACGCAGTAGTCGCGGTAGATTATTTTACAAAGTGAACCGAGGTCGAACCTCTGGCAAGAATTATCTCAAAGAAAGTCTTGGACTTTGTGGAAAAAAATATAACCTACCGATATGGAATGCCAAGGAAGATAGTATCAAATAACGGTACTCAGTTCGACAGTGAACTGTTTACCAATTTCTATGAGAAAAATGGGATAATAAAGTGCTTCTCCTCTGTGGCCCATCCCCAAGAAAATGGCTAAGTCGAAGCTGTGAATAAAACTCTGAAGAGTTCTATGAAGAAGAAATTGGAAGAAGCTAAGGGAAAATGGCCCGAGGAGTTGCCCCAAGTCTTGTGGGTATATCGAACCACTGCTCGCACTTCAACAGGACATACCCCTTTTTCTCTGGCATATGGATTTGAGGCTATGCTACCAATCGAGGTCGAAATATCCACTATTTGTAGCCATGCTTATGACCAAGCCTCAAACTAATCCCCGCTCGAAGTAAGTCTAGACCTGATCGTAGAAAGGCGGGACGAGGCTCAACTAAAAATGCAACATACCAGCAGTGAGCTACCAGATATTTCAATAAAAAGGTTTGGGACAGAAAATTCAGATTGGGAGACTTGGTGCTAAGGTTTGTGTTCCTAGCTACACGGGACCCAGTCGCTGGCGTGCTCGGGCCTAATTGGGAAGGACCTTATCAAATCGAATCAGTTATCTGACCTAGCGTCTACAAATTGGCAAGATTAAACGGGGAATCGGTACCATGAGCATGGAATGGCGAACATCTACGACCTTACTATCAATAGTGTAGGAATGATGTCACCTGTAACCATGCTTATTTATCTTTACTATGGTTTTGTTAATAAATTGTTCAGATCCTGAATAAAGTTCATTTTCGCTTCAATATGTTGTATTTTTTGCAAACTCTCTTAATTTAATAACCTATGGTCACACTCATAGGATATTAAGGGGGCATCAGTGGTATACATACCATAAGTTTGAAAAAATAAATAACTCAAAAATAGTATACACGAAAACTAAGCAAATGCCTGGACCGTTAACCAAATTATTAAAAGTAAAGTATTTGGATATAACCAAATACGCGAGCTAAAATTTGGATATAACCAAATTATATAAAAATGTTTGGACATAACCAAATACGCGAGCTAAAATTTGGATATAACCAAATTATATACAAAGTGTTTGGATATAACCAGATACGCGAGCTAAAATTTGGACATAACCAAATTATATAAAATAAAGTGTCTGGGTATAATTAGGTACTCAAACCAGTACGATCTAGATATAACTAGATCAAAAATATGTAAGTGTATGGATTATAAACCAAACACGACATAAATTGGTTTGGAACAAACCAGCTAAAATTGATCAACGCAGATGGGACTTCAAGTTAAGTCAAGATCGAGGCTGGAATATCTTGCAAAAAGATAGTTTCGACCTCATAACTTTGGGGAGCTACCCGAGGACGAGGAAAAGTAACTAGAAAAGCAGGATATAACTAAACTACCTACCTTACACGCCATATAAGTACTTTCGGGTGCATGGTAAAAGTAAGTCCCGACCTTGAAAAATAACGAGATCGAACATGGATATATCGAGCAAACTATGCAAGAGTGAATAGAAACTCGAGCTGAAATCCACCATGTGTTTGTATGAATAAACAAACATAAAGGCAAAATTTTAATATAAATTGCTTAAAATATTTCGATTTAAGAGATGTAAAGCAAAAATATTAAAGTAAAGTCAAATATGGTATTATAAATATCATAAGAAAATAGCTATTTTACGAGCTATAAATTTTCTTTGCCCCAAGGGCATAAAAAGCAAAAGATAAAAACTATTACAAAAGTCTCAAAGGGACGCAGCCTAGGATCGATATTTAGGAGGAAGGAGCACCCTCCTTAGCATTCTCAGCATCCTCCTTAGCCTTCTCAGCATCCTCCTGAGCAGCCTCCTTCGCATCAAGCCGAGCTTGCCATTTGGCCACAAGCTCTTCCTCAAAAGAGCCTAGGAAGCTGGTGTCAAGATCGGCGTTGCTGGCCCAGATCCTGTACATGGCCATGTCAACCGCCTGATCCATCCTCCTTGAAATCTTTGAGAAGACGAGCCTTTTCACCCTCCATTATCTCGAAGGTGGCCTTTATCTCCTCCTCAAGCTTGGCATTGATCTTCTCAAGATCCTCGAGCTTGGCATTCAGCTTCTCCAACTCCTCAACCCTAGCCTTCATCTGCTCGACCTCAGCCTCCAGCTTTGATTTTGCAGCCTTAAACTTGTCAGCGAGCTTGAGTGGAAGATTCTTCGACTCCTGGGCATAGGACATGCTTGCGTGGACCTCGTTGTTCAGCTTGTAATTTAGCTGAGCAACTGCAGTAAGAGACTAACACACAAACAAATCAAGTTAGAACATACACTAAGCACAATTACAATAAATAATAAGGTGAGAGAGGGTACCGTAGCGGCGAGCTCGACACTCGTGTCATAAAGGACGTTGCAGTCCCGAGCATTGACCAAAAACTTCCACTGGGGAGCCTCAAGACTACTGATGCTTTGGCCTACCCGAGCCAGGACGTCCGAGCCAAGTATGGCTCCATGAGTCTCGGCAGCGTTGTCGGCGACATACTCATCAACATGAGTAGAAATCGACAACAGGTGCCCTTTAGAGGTCGTTGGTTTCTTCGGAGGTGGGCCGAGCGTTGGGAGGATCTTGATGGCAGGAGGCAAATGAGGAGCACCTGTGGTGGAAGTGTCGACCTGGGAAGTACGATCCGCGGCCAGGCTCGTAATAGTGGGAGCTGGGGGAGGAGGAGTCTTCTCAGTCCTCTTAGGGACCTTAGCAAGCTGATCAGACTTTTGCGAGGCTCTCGGGCACTTACTCTTCTTGGCCCCCTCACCCCTGGCGAGCACAGTCTCAAGGTTGGAGTCCAGAGTACCTACACAATCACATCACATTAGAGAATGATCTCAAGATGCTAATATTAGCATAATGCAGATAGTTAGAGGAATTAAAGCCAAAAAATGAGGAACCTAACTGGAACTCTCCCCCAAGCTCGTGCTCGGCGACCACGTAATTCCCCCATCTTCGGAAGAGGCAGGGGGAGTCCCTTCCCTATATGTGGAAGTCAACCTCAAAAGGTCCCTATAGTCATTCATCCCATATTGGACAGATATTCCGTCCCAAACTTCATTTAGACTATACATTGTGTTGTACTTCTCTAGCTAGCTATCGAACCTATGGACCCTATCGTCTACCCAAGACCATACATAAAAATTGTCCCTATCATCTCGGCACAAGATTAGGGTGTTGGGTTTATGCTTAAGCAGGGAAGGAGACCACAAGGCCGAGCTGAGAATGACTTTACCTCTATCGCTCGAGCTCGATGCCTCATCATTAGCATCGTTCCCCGAGCCAGGACTCCCACGACGGCGAACTAGGGATCGTGCCTTAGAGATTTGCCTCGGGGGAAGGCTGCCAATTGGAAGAGGCACAAACTCCCACGTGGTGTACTTCTTGTAGGCCCTGTCGTCTGTGGATTGATCCTTCTCCAGGAGACCATAGGCTCGAAGATTATCTTCATGAAGAAGATAATATAGGGAGCGCCTACCATAAGAGAGTTGAAGCAAAGTTTCCTTGTGCTCCTTCATCTCATCCGTGGGAGTAGGACGATGATAATTGGCTGGAAAATTGAATATATTATGAGTGGTTCGAGCTTATACAAAAATATAGAATGAGAGGAAAAGGATCGTATACTTACGGATTCATCTGAACGAATAATATCTGGAGGGAGCCAGGCCGTCCATCCAAAAGAACGTCATCATGAAGTTAGGGGGATAGTTCGGTAGGTCCTCGAAGATCTTCTTATCCCTGGGATAGCTCAAGAGGTATTAGAAGCCATCTCCTCCTCGAGCTCGGGATAGAAAATCTCTTTTGGTGAAGGTCCTTCCCACTTTATCTCGTGTTAAAGCGACCTTAGGGCTGAAAGGACCATGTATGAGTTGGTCTGGAGTTGGAAGGGTGCGACCCCAACAAAATCTAGAAAGTCCTTAAAAAATGAATTCAAGGGAAATAAGGCCCCTGCCCTCACATGATCATGGCTCCAAGCCGCGAGCTTTAGCTTATTGTCAGGATCACCACCTCTCGGGGCACGGCAGCTACGCTCGGTGGAGGTTGGAGCTCGACACCTTAGCGAGCCTGATAATCCTAGGCCATGGCGAGCTAGGATGTTGGTTATCTACCCCAATGAGGAGACCGAGCTCCAATAATGCTCGGCCTCAAAAAATTCTCCCCTCGAGGTGGGAATGGTGGTTGGCTGCGAGGTGGATGGGGGATTCACTGATTCCTCCATCAATGAAAATTTAAGTTCGCCCGGTTTGAATGCGACTGTCACTTTAAGAGTAGGGTCGAGAGGAATTGGTCTGGGCTCGGGGTCCGGGTCTGGATAGATTGCGACCCTAAGTTTCTTTCTCTTTTTCTCTTTGACCTCGTCGATTTGGCGTCGAAAGTGAGCTCGGGTGTTCTCTTGCTCACACTTCAACTCGTGCTCCCAAATCAGCCGCTGGTTCCGAGTAAAAGGAGACTCTGTGATCAAAGTTGTCGGCGAATAAGGAATTGCAAGTATTGGCCCCCACCGCTTTTCCAAATTCTGCAGCATCTAGCAAAAAATAAAAAGGGAGAGGGCCAGACATACAAAAGATTAAGAATTAAAATCAAGACGGTTTGAGCTCGAATGCTCGAGACTATGGAACAAGCTCTATCAAAAGAACGAGATCAGGCTTGAAGTGTGTATTCCACGTAAAGGGCGAAAAGGGGATTTATTTTTTAGAATCCTGAATTTTCAGGGAAAAAGTTGGTGGTTACTCAAAAAGTGATATTTTTGGGAAACGTGCAATTTGAAAACCCTAATCTTATACCCCATTTCCTTGTCTACACGATACGATATTTGAAATCAAGATAACCAAGTAAAATCCATATTTGCATCATTTATGCAAAACCTGGGTTTGGAAATCCGTACACCAGATGAGCCTAAAAGCTACACGACATTGACTAAAGCATTATGGTACTAAAACTAGTGTCCAAAGTGCTACTACAACATAAACATGCATGGAAAAATAGAATATACATGAAAATATGAGAACAGAAACATATACTTACACAGTGTGGCTGTTGGGTACAGAGAAATCGATGACCGAAGGATTGGTTGCAAGAATGATTTCATAGATTCGAACAGGCCAGCAGTGTTTTGCTTCCTCAGCTTGGAGAACATGCAAGAGCCGAACGAGTTTTGATTTCTGGTTTTTTGTTCTTCTCTTCTCTTTGAAAGCTCTGAACACGAAAGTAAGGGAAGAAGATGGCAGAAGCATATTTATAGGCCACAAAAGAATGTCAAAGAACGAATCAATCTGAACTGTTGGACAAGTTTTGTGTCTGATCAAACGAACGGGTACAGGCGTGGCAATGGCAGTAAAAAGGTGGTAGGTGAGAAGACGTGGGCATGGTGCAAACATACTCAAGTACTCTGATCATCCTATACATGCCTGACGCGTGTCCACACTTGAGTACAATTGATAAGAAGGGCAGTTCAAAAGTTTCCTTCTCACGAGATTCGAACTGATACTTTTGAGGGGGCAAAATGTTACACCCAGATTTCAAGATAAGAAGTTATGACCTCGAAAACTGGGCTCGTCAGGTGTGTGCTCAAAATACATGCGGTCATCATATGATCCAACTATCGAACCTCTTTGAAGTAAACAATGACCTTGAGGATGCATAGCCTCGAATATTCTCTGAGCTCGCAATGGCACGGTATGACACTTGAATATATTTTTCACTGATTGCCCTCAAGCGAGATGGTTCGAGCTCGTGAAGTGCAAGCTCGAATGTGACAAACACCGTCTGCATCTGCTTGTTCTGAGCATAAGAAAAGCTGGGTGGCGAGCTCATGAATGAATCATGGTCTCGGCAAACTCAATGCCAATTGCTGATCTCAAAGATTTGATGAATCATCTGGGATAATCAGTTACGTGTGAACATGTTTATTGTTGTACAATCCCAATATTTAAGGGATATCATGTAATCTGTTATCCGTTTCTGATCTTCATGGGACGTTTCTGTGTATGTAGGAAATAATGCATTAAATAGCATTCTATTAATTGATTTACAGAATATCTTCTCAAAATATGTGGGAATGAATTCTACAACCTTCTCTATAAATAGAGAAGGAAACACCATTTGTAAGGACCAATTTCTGATTTCTTGAGAGAATACTCTGGCAACTCTTCTCTGAAAAGTTTCCAGAACACTCCCAAGTCTTAATAACACAGACTCGTGGACTAGGCAGAGTTAACTGTTGAACCACGTAAAAATCCTCTGGTTTTCCTCTTTATTCATTTGCACCAATATTTTATTGTTTAATTGCTCTACTATTTAAGTTGACGAAAAACGGCGTCAACAGGATGGATTACAAACCAAACTTGAATTCAACAAGTTTGGAACAAACCAACAAAAACTAATCTACATAATTAAGAGTTGGAATTCTAGATAAACCAACAAAATTCACAAGTCGAGATAGGGCTGGAATTTTTTGCAAAAAATTTTGACCTCGCAACCTGGAGACCATACTTGAGGATAAGGAAAATTTACTATATTTAAGTAAGAAATAACTAGACTAACGAGACTACACACCTATAAGGATTTTTAAATGTGAAAATACATGGTAAAATTAGTATTCAAACTTGAATATAATGAGGTTGAAATTGTGCAATCGAATGAAATATGTATGAATATATAGAAGTTCGAACCTAAGCACGAAAGGGTATTTGTAGCATCCCAAATTTGCTAATAAGGCTTAGGGCCTTGATTAGTGAGCCGGGAGGACAATAATTGATTTAATTATGTTATTATATGAATTTGATGATTATGTGATTAGAAATGCATGTTTATGTGAATTAAATATGCATGTGGGCCCCATTTGGCTATTAGGGGCATATTTGTAATTTTAGCCTATTGAGGGCATAAATGTAATATTTGTGTATATTATGATTGATCCCATGAGTGAGTAGTTATATATTTGTGATGCACGATCCGATATGGTCCTAGGGAGCAATTTAGCAAGAAAGTCACAACGGGGTCGAATACCCGGCTTGGGGGGAGCTTAGTGGTATTTTGGGAACGTAATATGTGTTCAGGAATTACCGGGTAACTGCCCTTGGTGGCACTTGAGGATTTAGATAAGCTTGAGTATATGGGATTGTTTATGGATTTGTTGTGATATCTAGGGTATGTGAATAAGGAATCCAAACTTAATTATGGGTTTTGATTGGTGTTTGGGGTGAGAATTTATGGGTTAGGTTTGGAGAAAAATATGTTGAATAAATGGTGATTTTTTGGGTTTGGAAGCTCGAGCCGTGGCCCTGTTCTTCAGGCGCCGCAGCCCGTGTGTGTCGAAGAGGCTGGAAAGCCTCTATCTGCCTAGGCGCGTCGCGGTGCAAGGTGTAGTGCATCGTGATCCATGTCCCTCAGCAGAGAGGAATTTTGCCTCTGACTTGAGCTCGCTACGGCCCTTAAGGGGCTGGGTCGCGACTCAAATGCAAAATATTGGTTGTTTGAAGGTTTTTAGCTCGAGAACTCAAATGTTAAGGCTCGGGAAGGATTTTACCACCCGAATTGGTAGAATCCAAGGTCCCAAAGGCTAGATTTATATCCTGAAGTTATTTATTGGTTTTGAACTTGATGGATGGTTATTATGAATGTGTTGTGACTTGGTTTTCTACGAGGCTCGCGTTAGGGGACTATGCTCGAGATTGTGGTGCTTAGATAGCTCAGGACACAAGTAAGAAACCTGTTGTACCCGTAGTGCAGGGCGTGGCCCTATTGTTTGTATTGCAGGGTGTGTCCCTATTGCTTGTATTGTAGGGCGTAGCCCTAATGTTTATATTCAGTATGTGTTTAAACATCTATTGATATTGTGCTATGTGATGCATATTTGTGAGTGAACAACGAAGGCTGGGAACGGCGAAGGCTCTATTGTTTGTATTGCAGGGCATGTCCATATTTATATTCAGTATGTGTTTAAATATCTATTGATATTGTGCTATGTGATGCATATTTGTGAGTGAACGACGAAGGCAAGGAACAGCGAGGGGAACGACGAAGGCCAGGAACGGCTAGAAGCAGAGTACGGACAGGGGGTCGGGATCGACGTTGAGCACGCTGAGTGCAGGCCATTAGGGCGAGATCCTCCTAGGGTGCTGGAGACACTCTCTCGATGAAGACCGCAAACCTAGGGCCTGGTAAGCACCTGGGACGGCACTGGCTGTTATATGTTTAGCCTGTTGGTTGTTTGTTATATATTGTGGATTGTCATATTTATGTTATATGCTTTGTGTTGAATTTTCTTGCTGGACTTCAGCTCACGGGTGCTCTATGGTGCAGGTAAGGGCAAAAGAAAGGTTGACCAACCATGAGTACGGAGAGCGTGGAGCGACAGGTACATGTTCGACCTGCCTGGTCACCACGGCCAGGGTTATTTTTGGAAGATGTATCGCATTGGTTGTTTTGTCGCCTAGGTCGACCTTAATTATACTTTTGTATTGTGAAGTATTTTCTAAATAGTATTATGGGATCCCAAATGTATAACTCTTTACAATTTCAATGAATGACTATATTTTTATGCTTAATGTCATTCAAACAAGTTTTACTTCAGTTTAGTTACACTTTTAACCTAAACCTAGATTAGCAAGCTCATTTTTAACTCACATAGTAACAGCTCTAAGGAAGTAGGGCGTTACAGTATTTGTACAGAAAAACAAATATGAAAGCAAGTACTCAATAATATAGTCAAAATATTTCAATCTTGGAGTATGATGCATAATGATAGGGCAAAGGTTACATGTAGATAATGTACATAAAGATTTCGAGAAAGAAATTTAAGCATAAAACTACTAGTAAAATATACGAGCATTCAAATAAGATAATAAAATCGCTTGAGGTTGAGCCATAATATAAATTGTCTCCGCCCAAAGGGCCTTAATTAAGATTATATTACAAAAAAAAATTATAAGGGATGCAGCCCTTGTAAAACAGATAAATCATTCCTGGTTGGCAGGAGCAGACTCGACCTCTTCCCCTTTCTTCTCCTCGCCATCCGCCTCTGATAACTCTACAAAATAGAGTTATTTTACCACTTTTTATGTGCTAATTGTTGCGCAATTCTTGAGTTTTTAAGTAATTTATTAAGTTTTTAAGTAATTTTGAATTTATTAGGTTTATTTTAATTTTTTAGATTTTTGTGTGTTTTTATAGTTATTTTGTTGTAAAATATTGTAGTTAATTATTTGAATTATTGTTGTTTAGTTTGAAGTAAAAAATGTTGTATCATTGAAATTAAATGTTAAATATAAATTAAGTTATAATTAATATTTTCAAAGAGTTAAATTGATTTATTTTATAGTTCAAAATATTTTATTATGATTTATTTTATGTTTATTTTGTAGGGAATTTATTGTATTTTTTGGCTTTGAAAAGAAAAGAAAAGAAAAGATATAAAGCTGGAAAAAAAAATGGCATTTTTCAAAAGCCATAAGCCTCCTGGGCCCTGCCACCTTCCAGGCCTAATACCTGATGCACCACGTTCAGCATCTCATGGGAACCTGATGCATGCAGCCACTAATTCTAGCTGCTCCCAGCCTTCTCCCAACGCCACCTAGTCTTCAGCAAATGCCACCTGCTAGCTTCAACATCAACCAGCCCCCATGAGCCTCCTGCTCCAAGTGTCAATCCTAGCAGCTGCCTCCAACTGCCTCCAACGCCCAGCAGCCCAGGCCCAATCCCAGCCACCTGCCTCCAGCCACAAGCAGCCTCTTTTGTGTTTTTTTTTAGCCCAACAAAAGCACTATGTACTATTGTCCCCTTTGCCAAAAATACCACATTTTTACCCCACTTTCTACACATTTTACCCCAAAACATCATTATTACACCCTATAATTTACCTCTATTTTCCATATTATAATTAATTATATTAATTTAATCAATTTAATTATTTTAAATTTATTATTTTAATGCCCATTTTTTTGGCTATAAATAAGGGATTTTGGGTGCAAATTTGGAGGAGAGGTTACTATACCATAATTTCTACACATTCAAAACCTCTCAATTCTCTTCATCTTTTTCTTCTTTTTGGTTACTTTCTATGTACTTTTAGAGGAAAAATTTGGGGGTTTCTCCTCCAAATTTTCCTATTTATGTTTGTAATTTTTAGTGTGTATTTGCTATTCTAGTTATGAGTTTCTAATCTTTTTAAGATTATTAAGGTGATGATGAAACAATATGTAACTAGATAGTATTTATTTTGTATGTTGATTTCCCATTTTGTGCAACAAAGTTTATGGAATTTTCTTCTTCAAATATCTTCTTTCATCTTAAATATCATGTATTTTGGATTGTTAGCACATATTTAAACTTTGTTCTTCATTAGTGCAAATACATAATATTCTTTGTGTAAGATGTGTCATTAAATTGTACACATCCATGCTTAGAACAAAAATATTATGTTTTGCCTTATAAATAATGTTCATTGATTTATTTGTTATTTCATTAGATTGATTTACACTAAATGCTTTGAAATTATAATTTTGAAAAGTGAAGAAAAATTCTATCTTTTTAGAAGTAATTTGTGCTTAAAATTATAAATCTATTTAGAAAATGATAGCTTAAATTATTTTAACTATCACTAAAACTTAGGAATCAATATACTAATAAATATTATTAAACTTACATTTTGTGGATTCTAGTATCTTAATAATCTTTTCTTTTAACACTTATTTTCAAATTATTATTGGTTTATTTTTATTCTCTTAAATAGCTTTATTTTTCAATCTTTTATTTTATGTTCATAATATTAAAACTCATCAATCTTTGGAGCTAGGTTAGAATTTATTACTTTTGATTTAAAATAGTTTTCTTTTTTTATTTTTGACAACTCCTTTGGGTTCGATCTCGTGCTTACACGAACACTATATTCCATATACGATTCGTGCGCTTGCGAGTATAATTTTTTAAAACATACCCGTTTTGGGTCCATCAAGTTTTTGCCGCCGTTGCCAGGGAGTTGCAAGAGAAAAGAAACGAAATTTATCTCAAGGGAATTTGTGGTATTTTTATGTTTGGAAAAAAGAATAGAAGACAAGAATTAAAGGTGAAAAAATATGGAGAAGGTGGCATTTTTCAAAAGCAACTTCAGCTGCCTCCACCAGCCCAAGGTAGGCCCACGCCCATCTCAGCCTCTTCCATCAGCAATTCGGCCCATGCCCACGAAGCCTTCAGCTGCCAAAACAGCCATGCTACCTGCTCTCCTCACCAGGCCCGAGCCCAGCCTTCACTCCCACGCCAGCTGCACTCCAGCACACAACCAATGCCCAGCAGGCATCTCACGCCTCCTTCAGCCTTCATCCAGCCTCCATGCCAATTGTCTTGAGCCCATAAATTGTCCAAAAGCACCATTGTCCCTTATGTATAAAAATACCACTTTTTACCTCACTTTCTATACATTTTACCCCAAAACATCATTATTACACCCTATAGTATACCCCTATTTGCCATATTACTATTAATTTAATTAATTTAATCAACATAATTAATTTAAATTGATTATTTTAATGCCCATTTTTTTGGCTATAAATAAGGGATTTGGGATGCAAATTTGGAGGAGAGGTTACTATACCATAATTTCTACACATTCAAAACCTCTCAATTCTCTTCATCTTTTTCTTCTTTTTGGTTACTTTCTATGTACTTTTAGAGGAAAAATTTGGGGGTTTCTCCTCCAAATTTTCCTATTTATGTTTGTAATTTTTAGTGTGTATTTGCTATTCTAGTTATGAGTTTCTAATCTTTTTAAGATTATTAAGGTGATGATGAAACAATATGTAACTAGATAGTATTTATTTTGTATGTTGATTTCCCATTTTGTGCAACAAAGTTTATGGAATTTTCTTCTTCAAATATCTTCTTTCATCTTAAATATCATGTATTTTGGATTGTTAGCACATATTTAAACTTTGTTCTTCATTAGTGCAAATACATAATATTCTTTGTGTAAGATGTGTCATTAAATTGTACACATCCATGCTTAGAACAAAAATATTATGTTTTGCCTTATAAATAATGTTCATTGATTTATTTGTTATTTCATTAGATTGATTTACACTAAATGCTTTGAAATTATAATTTTGAAAAGTGAAGAAAAATTCTATTTTTTTAGAAGTAATTTGTGCTTAAAATTATAAATCTATTTAGAAAATGATAGCTTGATTTATTTTAACTATCACTAAAACTTGGGAATCAATGTACTTATAAATATTATTGAACTTATATTTTGTGGATTATAATCCTTAATAATCTTATTTTACTATCTTGATTTCCACTTTTAATTTATGTTATATATATTGTCTTTAATTTCTTTATTATTATCTTTTATTTTATTTTTATTATACAAAAATTCCATCAATCTTTGGAGCTAGGTTAGAATTTACTACTTTTGATTTAAAATAGTTTTCTCTTTTCCATTTTAGACAACTCCTTTAGGTTCGACATCCTTGCTTACACGATCACTATTCTATATGAACGATTCGTGCGCTTGCGATTTATAAATTTTTAAACATACCCGTTTTGGGTCCATCAAGTTTTTGGCGGTAGTGCCAACAGTCTCCTCTTCTTCAGCTAACCGAGTCTTCCACTTGGTAAAAAAATCATCTTCCTTGTCCATCACGAATGAGGTGTCGATCCTAGGGTTAAGTGACCACATTCCGTACATGGCTCGGTCTGTGGCCCACTCTTTTTTAGCAATGATTTCCTCGAGCATATGTTTCTTCTTGTCCTCAAGGATTTCGTAGGTGGCGCTCTTATCCTCTTTAAGGTGCTCAATCTCTGTGGTGTTGTTGGCAAGCTTGAGCTTGGAAGCATCAAAATCGGTTGTTTTGGTATCAAGTTTCACCTTCTGATGGTTAGCATCTGCCTCGGAGCAGGCAAGCTTGTCCTAGGTAGCTTTGAGAGCATCCTTGACCTTGGCTTGGGCCTCCCTGACCTCTTTGAGAGAATTTTTGGCTTGGGACTAGGCTCCCTTAGCCTCTTTCAGGCTGTCCTCAGCTTGGCTTCGAGCTTGGTGGGCATCATTAATAAGTTTCTCGTCGGTCGTGACCTTTGAAGACAGGAGGGCGCACTGGCACATAAATCCGAGGAGAGCCTAAAAGGCAAAACAATAACATTTAGATAATAGAAAAATAACTATGACAATAAAGAGTTAAATAAGTAGAGCAGACTCACAGAAACCTCGAGCTCCAGAGATTGATCGAAGAGAGTCGTGGTGTTGTCTCCCTTCACAAACCTCCACACGTTGCTGTCATGGTTGCTGCATGACTATCCATTCCGCAACAACAAGTCAGAGCACAGGGGCTCCTAAGGCACCAACCTCATTTGCCAAAGTGTACTCTAGCATATGCAGCATGGCACAAAACTTGCGAACCAAAGTTGGAGTCAGGGCACCTTTTGACTACGGGGCCTTGTGATCAATAATTTTTTTACCTTTATCCCTAGTGAGGACTTTACTGGGGGGAGGAGGAGAAGGAGGTGGAGTCTTATTCTTTGGGGGAGAAGGCGTCCTAGTCTTTGGCTCGCTAGGGGCAGCCTTCGAGGTCACCATAGGAGGGTCCTCAGTAACCCTTGCGACCTTTGAGGACTCACGACCCTAATACCTACCTCGGGCCTTGGGTGGCATCCCGAGGATACTGTCAAGATCTGAGTCCATATCACCTAAAAAACAAGAAAATGTTTATTAGTAACTGGTTATCGCAACAAGATCAAGAACAGTTAGTATGGAAACCTAACTAGAAGATTCCTTCGAGCTTGACCTTGGGGGCCGGGAAATTCCCTTATCTTCTGAATATTTTGAGGGAGTAGCCTCTTGATAGGTGGGGGATAACCTAGAAAAATTCCTATATTTGTTGGTTCAATATTGGACCGATGTCCCTTCCCACACCTTGTTTAAACTATACATGGTTTGGAATTTACCTAACCAGCTATCGTCTCTATGAATTCTAAAATCTACAGTTGACCAAGTAAAAAAGTTATTATGGGAATTTTTAAAGAGAACAGGGACATTGGGCTTGTGTTTTAAGAAGGTTGGAGACCACATGGACATATCTAACACAACTTTACCTCCTGATAAACTTGGAGACGCTTTGTCTTGGGCTTCGCTACCCGACCTAGAGCTTGAGGCACGAATCCTTCTTTTTCTTTGAAGGATGAGGAGGGCAACCCAGAGGGATGTCCTCCCATCGAGCATACTTGCGGATGGAGGAATCATCGATGGACCCATTGTCACCAATAAGCTTGCAGAGGTGCAACCTATCCTCGTGCAAGAGATAAATGAGGGATCGCTAGCCATAAGGGAGCTTAAACATCCTCTCCCTTCGGTCTGCCATGTCCTAAGTGGATTTTGGGTGATCATAGTTGTCTTAAAAGGAAAAAATGGTGTGAACATTCGATCTTTAAAAGTGAAAGAAGTAAAAATAGTTTTAGAGGACAGAAAACTTATGAGGTAGATGGAATGAGAGAAATTTGGATTCTTTGAGGACACTTGTCCAAAAGAATAGCCTCTTAAAGTTAGGAGGATGGTTGGGAATATCTTTGAACAACCTTTTTTCCCAAGGCTAGCGGGAGAGATAGTAGAATCTATCTCCCTATCTTGCTCGTGCGGGGTTACTCTTCAGGAAGAAGAGGTATATGATCTCGTATGGGGATGGATCTTCCAATTTCATCTCGCGATAGAGTGACTTCAGTGCCGCTAGAACTCTTTAGGAGTTGGAAGGGGGCTATGTCGACATAGTCGGTAAACTTCCTAAAATATGCATTAAGAGGCAGGAGTGCCCCAGCTCGCATATGCTTGCGACTCCAAGCCATGAGCTTAACCTTTCTCTTAGGGTCATCCACACCCGGAGCGTAGCAGCTTCTTTCATCAACTTTAGGAGCATGATAGATGAGCTCCCCGGACAGGTTTAAGCCGTGACAGGACAAAATATATGATATCTATCCTGTGGTATGAATGGTACTCTTGCATTAATCTGCTTCAAAGAACTCGCCTTGGAGAGTACGGATTGATTAGAGAGGAAGGGCGTTTGAAGGACTTTGGCTCGATGAGCTAGCCATGAAATCGAAAGAAAGTTGACCTGGGTATAGGCTATGGTAACTTTTTGGTGTGGATCTAAAGGGAATGGACAGATCTCGGGGTCCAGATCTGGGTATGTGGCAAATTGCAATATCCTTCGTTTCCTCTCTTCAACCTTGATGATTTGACCGCAAAAGTGTGCTCGAATATCTTCCCGATGGAGACGTTCCTCATGATCCCGGATCAGGCACTGGTTTCGAGTGAAAGGACATTCAGATTGAGGAGAAGATGGGTGGTACAGGATTGCAATCTTAGGTCCCCACTGATTCACTAAAGACTGTGATATCTAACAAGAAAGAAAAAGGTGAGGACCCATTACTTGGAAAGAATAAGGATAAGGAAAGTTTTGAAAACTTGAGCTCGAAAGCTCGAGACAAAAGGATTAAATAAGATAACTAAAAATTATCAATGCTGAAAATTCGAGACTGAAGACTCGAAATGAGCAAGGTAACTCGAATGACCAAACCAAGTTGGTGCAAGTTCAGGGCATCAAGGGTAGTCCCATGTGCGGAGTGGGAGGTTAATTCTAATAAGACTCATCCCGATTTTCAAGGGAAGGTGGGCAGTTACCCAAATAGAGACTATCATTGGAAAATGTGCAACTAAACCCTATTTCTAAGCCCTATTCCTTACTCTATATGAAACCTTCACGTAACCCTTTCAAAACCCAGAAAATATGTACCATTTTGCATAAAAGTTTACCTAAAAAACTCTTTCTTACTATTTTTATGCTAAACTAATGGATCAAAACACGTTATTTTCCTAGAAATTTTCAAGAAGCCAACCAAGAACCAGTTCTAGATTTTATGAATAACACGAAGAAAAGATCAGAGAACTTACACGTGGGAAGTTGATGAGGAAATTGAAGAGCCAACTGGTAGTATCGATGCAAGGAGATCCTCGGAAGCTGGTTTTCGAAAGGATATTGAGTGGGGAATTGGGAGATTCTTGAAATTTCCCTTCGTTTCTTCTCAGAAAGCATGCAAAATTTTGGGCTCTGGTTCAAGTTTCTTTTTTGAAAGTTGAAGGTGTATAACTGAGAATGGAGGAGACGAATGGAGGTTTAAATAGGAAAAAAGGTTGCGTTGGGAAGTTAATCTGAGCCTTTGAAAAAGGTATGAACCAATGGGTCACATTTGCTTTCAAAAAATGGCCACAAAAAGAAAAATATGAAAATTCATATCCATAAAATGGATACTTGAGTATTCTTGACATGTAATCCCAAGATGACACGTGTCCATACTCGAGTGTGGCAGGTGGGCACGTTTCCCGAAAGTGAAGATCAAAATTTTTCTTCTCATTGGACCTTAACCAACACTTTTGAGAGTGAAAAATGTTACACCCAAATTTTGAGAATAAAATAAATAGTCTTGAATTGTAGGCTCGTAAAGAGTATGCTCGGGATTAACAAGTGTTAGCAGTATACTTGTAAAAAATGTCACGTGGTTCCAAATCTGCCATCAGCGTTCGAGCATGAGTTGCAGGCTCGAAGGCATTAACCTTCTCCGAGGGATGAGCTCGACATACTTACCGAGTGAGGAGGAGGTGAAAACTGGAATGATGAGCTTGAGGCTATGAGTGATCTCAAAAGCGCATTGAAGGAATGTTCAAGCTCAATGACACATTAATCACACAAAAAACTTGTTAGGAAATCTTCATTTCTTTGGGATTAGTTAAGGTCGTGTGTTAAATCCCTATTTTTATGGGGTCTTTATTTAAATAATACATTTAAGTTGTATTATTATTATTCAAATATTCATTTGAATTTAAATATGTGATTATAACTTCCCTAAATTTGGGGGAATATATTTTTGTAACCAGATCTATAAATAACTTGGATATAGTCATTTGTATTCATGCACAATTTGGTACTGGGAAAGACTCTGCAAAATTGATTTTGCTTGAAGCTTTGACACAGAATTTGTAGACAGATTTTAACTACTGAACAACGTAAAAATCTCTTTTTTTTATTCCAAATCAATTGTTTATTGCTTTACATAATTAAGTTGACAAAAAATGGTTTCAACAAAGATCTTATAAGAAAATAATAATCTTGGTTATTAAAAAATATGATCACCCATGAAGAAAAGGAATTATTACATTCAGCGACCAAAAACTCAGTTTATTTACAAAAATTTCGGTACAATTTTATTTACACATATACAAAAATTTGTCAATATCAAATTAAAAAAAATCTAACTTCTCTCTCTCTCTCACCTTTCTTGTTTTCTCTCTCTTTTCTATATCTTCAAAAATATTTTCCGGCAACACCGTTGGTCAGTTGGGCTCAAAAGTGGTAGCATCGCAACCTACTCTTCAAAGTAGTCATTTTGATATGTGGGAATGATATATTTTTTTGTCATCACCAGTGAAGGTAACCAAGTTTAAACTTAAACAAAATTTAACATATCAACCAACTTCATGGGGTATTATAAAGTAACTCATGATATTCTAATATAAGCTTATTTTATAGAGCAATTTCGATATGTTTTTTAAAAAAACTTACAAGTAAACCAAATGGTATCTTAAACATTATAAAATCAATCACATTGCAAATAAAATTAATTATACTAACTTTGCTAATAAACTATATGGTATATTCTTATACTTTATTGTAACTCATTAGTTTTTTATATATGTTTGGAGGTAACGTAAATGTTGCTAACAAAAAAAAAACACATAAAAGAGTCTTAAACAAAAAGACATACAATATAACCTAAAAATAAAATCATGATTTTAAAGGTGACAAATCAAAATAAGTAACCAAATTATATATGAGATAATGTTATCTTAAAGTGAAGTATTTTAGTCCATTAAAAAAAATACTTTTTTTATGAAAATGTAACAAATTAGTATCTTATTTGTTGGAAAAATATTTAGAGCACGCAGCGGAATAAGCGTAGTGGCCCATTGTGTACAAAAATAAAAAAATTAATTATTCATACAAACAATTTATGCGAATAAGAAAACATCCAAACAGAAACATTAACATACAATATTATTAATCATGCAATATATATAAATATAAAATATATTATTAATCAATATATATAAATATAAAATATATTTATATATAACATATAAACATATAAATATTCAAGAACACAAGCAATTACCTCTTGAAGTCTATCAAGTGTCCTTGAGTCTTTTCGTATATTTATCGATCTTCCTATCCAATGCTTTGAGTACTCAAACCACAATATTTCGGAGTGTTCTCTACACCTCAAGATGTGTGTGGGAACATAGAGAACATGAGTTTGCAATTTTAGGAATCACAAGTATTTCTCAACACATGAGAACTTGGATTATGGTTTGAGAATGGCTAGAATAAATAAGAAGAAGAAGAAGAAGAAGAAAGACTTTTTGTCTAACAAAAATTCTGAGAATTATTCTGAATAGTATTTGTATTGTATATGTATTATGTATGTATATTTTCTTTATTCTATATCTCATATAGAGAGATAATTCTATTATCTTATTATTCATAATAATAATAGTAATATAATAATAATATCATAATGATGATAGGAATTGATTTAAGTAAATATCTAACTTACCAAATTTGAAAAAAAAAATTCAAATTATTAATTAATTAAAGAAATAAAATAAAAACTACACTAATACAATATCAATATATTGATACACGCATGGCACAGTCCTTGGACTGTGACATGCGTGTACTGCTATATCCATTTTCAGGGATATTGCATTTTTCTTTTTATTTATTTATTTAACTAAAATCAATCTTCCACAAAATAAGGTATTTATCTTTTTAAGGAAAAGATGACAACCATATTTCAAATTTTGAATTTTAAATTCAAAATTCAAATTAATGATCATCATTATATCATCCTTTAAAATTCAATAAATCAAAAACTATTTTTGACTTACCAATTTTATTTTCTCCCACTAAAATAAAATAATTAATTTAAAAATTTTATTTATTTATTTATGTACATGAATTTCGAAAATTACATATTTAAATTAATAAATATATTTTCAAAAATTAATAATTAATTCCAAATTAATTATTCAACACCAATTATCATATAATTGCATACTTGACACGAAAAATAAAATTCTTCTTAATTTCTCAAATTACAGTTTTACCCTTATATCAACTCTTACATTGACATGATGTTGATAGAACCACCCTAGGGACCCATGGACCTATGAACCTATAATATCTAGCTCCAATAAATAATAGATTATTAACCAAAGTTCTTTGATTAAATAATCATATTTATTAATTTCATGATTACTCCACTATAAATATGAGATTAAACTCTTGATAATTATAGACATATATTTACTGAGTACTTTATTAAAGAATAAATTATCCATTGATGTAATCATTACATACAATGTTAATCCTCTATTAAGGGTTCATAATTAAAAGGCAATAAAATTAGCGTTTTACCCTTTTAGCTATATCTTACCATTGACTTTACTAGTGAAGGTTGTATCACAACAAGTTTGCGACGTGAGCGCTCATAACCTTTTCAGTTCCAAAAGTCAACCCAATAGGGAACCATTATTCAATCTTTAAGAAGGTATAGATTTCATATATGTTAAACTATGTCCCCAGCCATATACATCATTGAGTCCCCAAAATAATTGTTCTTAGCCTGATCATTCTGACAAACCTTAACGCATGAATCAAAGGATCAGATGACATATATAGGAGTTCATAGCAACCTCAGGATTAAGATCATCGTGTATATGATCATCATTTGATGTGTTTGATTAATACAATGAAACAAAGATTAAACAAGTATAAACAAATCACATATGATCTAGTTCTATATATCACTATATACAAAGTAAATTCACTAAAGTGTCCTACTACACTAGCGACCAAGATCTAGGTCACTTGTATTCATAATACTAGCAAACCGTACTTGCAGTAATTAATCTAAAGATTCAATAACTTTATTTTACTGCGAATTTTTTTAAGTTTATTATCTTAATCTTGATCCTCTCATGTCAATATGAGATTAAGACCACATAGATAAACTTTTAAATTTTTTGATATTTACTTAATATTATCAACATAATATCGGATATAGTCTATATATATAATAATTCAATTCAATTATTTATTTTATTTAAAGCATTTTTCAACTACAATTAATTTAAGGGCACTATTCCCAACATTATTAGCATCATAGAATACCAAAATGTAGCTTTTTTAAAACCCAAAAAAATAAAAAAATAAATTGGGAAGCGAGATTTTCCCATTTTTTCCAATTTTGGTCATTATAATTTTGGATTTTGGTATATGGCGCTGACGTGGCACCAATATTTGTGCAAATAATTTAGTTGAAGGTATTTTTGTAAATACTTTGAATTTTAGGCATATAAATTTATAATAACCTAAATAAAAAGTAAAGTCAAAATATCTTTAAATTAAAAAATTAATTCTATAAGCTATAAATAGTTTACTTACTAGCTCTTTTCAATATTTAAATGTAGGTCACACTTTTTGATATAACACGAATTCACACTAACATGGTACGACACGATAAATATGGGGCTAGATGAAGTATGATACAATATTGTGGACAATATTAAGCTTAGATGTCAAGTACGGAAGTATGACATGATTAGTCTAAAGGCACACTATGGACTAGTTCGAAACACATCATGGTAAAAAGTCTAAATTAAGCACTATCATTTTACATTAATTATAATAATAAATATTTATTTGTGAACTATATTTTAATTAAAATGATAATTTATTATAAATATAAAATTAAAACTATATTAATTTATTTTAACATTTCGAGTTACAAATTTGAATACTTATCAGTATATATATATAAATATCTTTAATATAAATGAGTGTAAAGTATTGTTGAAAAGCGTATAAAAATAACTATAATAATAGTTTAAAGGAAAAATACTACTTTGACCCTTTTATTTTGTGGGATTACCTGTTTGGACCCTATACTTTATTAAATTATATTTTAGACCTTGTGTTTTGCAAAACAAAACAAAGTAGCACCCTAACCCAATTTTGGTCAAAATATTTTTATTTATAAAATCAGTTTTTTGGTCCATAGCGATGTGATTGGTTCAGAAAAGCAAAAAAAATATGGTTGAGAAGCTTGTTGGGGTTTTATGCCCTATGTAAAACCAATTTTCTATGTAACCTCATTTCATTATCAATAAAGAATAGAAATTAATTTTAACTTATCAATCACATTGCTCACTTGTTTATTTACATGATTATTTATTTAATATAAACATCTAATAAATCCTGAACAAATGAAAAATCATAGTAATAGTGACTTGGTCCCTGTGGATTATAATTGTGGTTATATGTTCTACAACATTATTCCTAAGATTAAGTTAGTGCACATGATTTACACTGACTTTTAATCTATGATATGATCTACTTACACAATCTGGTGTGATGTCCTATCCTAGACATTGACCGAGTAGATAAGATCGGATGTATTTTGTTACATTGGATTAGACCGATATTGAGTATAAATAGATATGTAAAGTGTAACGCCCTACTTCCTTAGAGTCGTTACTAAGTGGGTTTAAAACGTGCAATTAACTCGTTATTCGAGGTTTTAAGACAAATTTGTAGCTAAAACATAATGTCACATAATTTGAAAATATATCCATTCATTGAAAATTGTAAAGTGTTTAACATTTGGGATCCCAAAATACTGTTTAGAAATATTTACAACTCAAAAATATAATTAAAGTCGGCTAAATGACAAAATTAGGTTTAATACAAGTGTCTCCCAAAAATACCCCTGGTCGTGGCAACCAGGCAGGCCAAACATGTACGCGTCGCTTCACGCTCTCCGTACTCATGGTTGGTCGACTTTCCCTTTGCCCTTACCTGCACCATAGAGCACCCGTGAGCCGAAGCCCAGCAAGAAAACTCACACAAGAAAATAACATATGCATATCTATCATTCAACATATAATCAAGCCACCAATAGGCTAAACACATACGGCCATGTCGTCCCAGGTGCTTTACCAGGCCCTGGGTTCGCGGTCTACACCGTGAGGATATCCCAGGTATCCTATAGGGTCTTACTCTAGCAACTCCCACTCCGCATGCTAAACGCTGCTCCCGGCCCCTTACCGTACTCGGCCTTACCGTTCTCGGCCTTTGTCATTCCCGGCTCAAGCCGTTCATTCACATATATGCACACATAACATAACTAAAAAAATACTTAAACACATATAAATAGAATCAATGGGGCTACGCCCTGCAACACAATCATATAGGGTCGTGCCCTGCAACACAAGCTATAGGGCCTTGCCCTGCTCTATGGGTACAACAGTTTTCTTACCTGTGTCCCGAGCTTTCCAAGTACCGATGTCCCGAGCACAGTCCCCTAGTCCAAGCCTTGTTGAAAACCTAGTCACAACGTATCAACAACATCCATCCATCAAGTTCTAATCCATTAAATAGCTTTGGGTCACAATTCTAATCTTCGGGACCTTGAATTCTATCAATCCGGGTGATAATGTAACGCCCCAAACTCCAGGGACCGTTACAGTGTGCCTTATAAATAGTGATAAACTCGCTAATCGAGTTATTTGGCCAAATCGTGTATCTAAGTATGATTAGCGGTTTAGGGATTAAAATTTTTGGCTAAGATGTAACGTTTCATTAGAACGATTATTATATACATTGGGATCCCAAAAATAAAATTTAAAGGTCTATTACAAGAAAATATTTACAACCAGCCAATCTAAACGGCAAAACAGGGTTAAACCCTAGTTCCCCTTCAAACCTCGGTCGTGGTGGTCGAGCAGCTGCATATGTACACATCGTCACCTAAGATCTCTAACTCAAGGATGGTCCAGCTTTCTTTTGCCTTTACCTGCACCACATAGCACCCGTGAGCCGTAGCCCAGCAAGAAAACTCAATATGCTCATGAACAGTTATAACATGTCATCAGATCATAAGGCACACGCCTAGCAGATACAGCCATATTCAAGCAGGAAAATGAGTTCACGTAACGTTGAGTATAACACATCAACCAATGATCACAATAATCATCCAGGGCTTTTAGCCTAATATAGAAGAGTGACAGTTGTAATAGTCACTAAGGTGGGTTTATTCCCAACAGCCATGTGACGATAGGGTCACCGGAGCTTTATAGATAAGTGAGCCTTTCACTAGCTTAAACAGGATAGGTGCATGATGACTAGTCACCAACATAACCTTCCTCATAACCATAGAGTCAAAACCATGGAACTCTGCTCCCTAGCCATGTGATAAGCAGTCACCTAGGCCTTAGGCCCTGGCTATAGTAACTAGTCTTAGACTAGGCAAGCGCTTATAAGATTCATCGACCTTAGGGTCGATCCAGCGTTAATGCCTTAGAGTCATTCAACACTGATATCGATTAGATCTAATCTTCATTCGGCCTTGCATTCATGACGCTACGCCATTTCTGACTCTTAGGTTAATTTCCCTGACTAGTCAATGCCATAAACAAGTAAGCAATGCCACCAAACATATATCACATATTCAATATCCGAATACGGGGCATTCAACATGCTTACTCAACAAATACTAGCACAATTAGGATCATGCATAAACACAGAGGCTCAAGCTCTGAACAATCTCATACTCAATATTCATAGCATGCCTTAATCACATGTTTCTCGTGCATTACATGCATCACATTTAGACATCCAACATGCATCAAGAATAACCATGCATGTCACATATACACATGGTGCAGTTTTCTTACCTCGGGTTCGAGCAAGAATTAGTAAAAGAACGACCCTTAAGAATGATCAATCCTTTGATCTTTTAGCGGTCACCTAGTCATAACCAAATATGGAATCCCATCAATAAAATAAATCATAAAAAGGTTTATAATCTAAAACCACACTCCCGGGATCCATCCCGCACACTCGGGACCCTCAATCTACCCAAACGGGGTAAAGGAACCAACCCATGAGCCTTAAAAGTCACCCGAGCCCAAAAATAGGCTTGCTGGAAATTGTACTAGCGCTGGGGCACTGCCCCAAAGTTAGAGAAGCCCCAAAACCTGCCCTGCCTAGCGCTGGGGCGCCATCAGCAGACCAGAAACTTTTCTGGTCTTCTCCCCTGCGATTTCCCTTGAAAAAAAAAACCTCCAAACCAATCCCAAACATCATCAAAACATCAAATTCAACCTCCAAACCTCATCTACATCACACCCTCATCAAAACCCACTCAAACTTGCACAAAAACTTCCATGAATTCTCACCACTAACACCTCAAATTATCAACTGAAAAACCATAAGGAAAAACAGAGTATAGCCTATATTCAAGGATAAATTCTTACCTCAAGCTTGATTTAGATCCCCTTCAATGATTGAACCAAATTCCTAAGCCCTCAAGCCTTGCTCTCCTAGCATGTTACCTCAAGTTGGCTCTCAAAAATTGAAAGGAAGAAGGAGGAGAAATGGTGTACGGGTGAGGGAGAGAGATGAGGATGATGATGCTCTATTTTCAACAATTCCACAACCTTCTAAACTTAAAGGGCTGATATAAATCTTAGGGGTGAAAAGACCATTTTGCCCCTAGGTCAAATAAAGGCTTCTAAAGACTCCCAAGGGTAAAATCGTCCTTTCCCACCTATCTCGTTAATTATAATTAACACCATCCAATTCCCGTTATTCTCAATATTCTCAAACACCAACAATTCATATCCCGTTACCCTTTAATTCCCGGCAACATTCTAATCACCAAATTACCCCGAGACTCACTCCGAGCCCCGAACTTAATCCCGTTATGACTAGACCGAAAACTTGCATTCCATGATCGTCTCATGTCGAATGGCTCGAACCAATCCACATATAATGTGGTATTATTTATAATTCACCCACATGCATGAAAATACACAATCACGCCCTCAACGGGCCAAATTACCAAAATGCCCTTATAATTAAATGTAGACCCATATGCATGCATTTACCATCATATAATAATATAATTCACATAAACATGCATATAATCATTAAGTAGCATAATAAATCAATTATGGCCCTCCCGGCCTCCTAATCAAGGTCCTAAACCTTATTATGAAATTTGGGGCAATACATATAAACTCCATCTCGAGCCTTAACTTTTGGATTCCCAAGCCTAAAACCTCTTTGAAGCCCAAAAACACACTAAGAGCCACGGCCCCATGAACCCATGCCGCGGCCTGCCTCAACCAGAGACCCCAAACCCAAAAACAGGGCAGGTGCGCCGCGACCCAAGCTAGGGTGTGCCGCGGCCCGCCCCTCTTCCTGGCCTCCAACTTGTTCTAGAGTGTCGCGGCTCAACAAGAACAATGTCACGGTCCGACCCTTTGAACCCAGAAAAATCCTCCATTTTTACCTCCAAAACCAAGCCAATTTACCCTAAAATCAGCCCAATAATCCAAATCATTCATCACAGAAGTTCCACTACAGTCTCAGCAACAAAACCTAACAAGAATTAACCTCCAACCTCATCTAAAACTCAAGAATGATTCTTCACTTAGCTCACATGCATAACTCTGAAATATCAGCAGAAATTCAACTTAATTCATCAACTTAAGAGCTTACCTTTGCTTAATTAAATCTCTGAGTTAATCTCCTAAGCTCCAAGCTTCAATCACCCCAAGTTCCAGCCTTGAGTTCTGAATTTCCTAGCTTAATCTCCTCAAAGTTCCCCTTGGTAAGGTTGAGAGAAAACAAGAGAGAGAGAAGAGAGTTTTGGGTCGGTTCCTTGGTTTCTTAGTGCTTCCTCTACTTTGTTTTATTTAACTTAAGTTTCTAGGGTTACCTCAAAGGCTTGGGGTACCAAAAACGTTACTGAGGGAAAAATGGTAAATTTCCCCAATATTCCTATGATGCCCCAAAATCCCTAATGTGGTTTAATAGTTGGATTAGTAGGTCGGGAGGGTCATAACTGTTTTATTATGCCATTAAACTATTGTATGCATGTTTATGTGAATTATATTATAATATGATGTGAAATGCATGCATGTGGATCCACATTTCATCTCAAGGGTATTTTGGTAATTTGGCATGTTAAGGGTGTAAATTGTATATTTATATGAATGTCGGTGACCTATTGTTGAGGCCACATTATAATGTGGATTTGTTTGAGCTATTCGGCATGAGATGATCTTGAGTGTAGATTAGCGGTTTAGTCATAACGGGATTAAGTTCGGGGCTCGGGGTGAGTCTCGGAGTGATTTTAATGATTAGAGCCTTGCCGGGAATTAAAGGGTAACGGGATATGAATTATTGGTATTTGAGAATATCAAGAATAATGGGAATTGGAGGGTTTAATTATGATTAACGAAATAGGTGGAAAAGGTCAATTTTACCCTTAGGAGTCATTAGAAACCTCTATTTGACCTAGGGGTATTTTAGTCTTTTCACCCCTAGGATTGATTTAAGCCATGAAGGTTGTGGAAGTTTGAAGAAAACAAAGCATAGAAAATACCTTTCCCGTACATCATTTCTCTTCATTTTCTCTTTGGATTTTTGAGCCTAACTTGAGGATTCAAGCTTGGGAAGTAAGTCTTGAGAGCTTGGGAGTGTGTTCCACCATTGAAGAGCATCATAATCTGAGCTTCAGGTAAGATTCTAGCCATTAAATCTCTGGTTTGCTCTGTTTTTGCTTTCAATTTCAGCTGGGATTTCTAGGTAAGTTGAATGGAATTGTTGGGAGTTTTTGGCTAGGGTTCTTGGGGTTGTGATGCCTAGGACATGTGGGGATGGTTTTTGGGTTCATTTGGGAATTAAAATGAGGTTTGGAAGCATTGGAATCAAGTTGGAAATGGAGGAGTCGAAGGAGAAAGGTTCGGGGGCATTTCAGGCTGGGTGTAGCGCTATAGCGCCCACAAGGGGGTGCTACAACGCTACCCAGGGAGGCTTGGGCGGTTTTGAACTCTAAGTAGAGCGTTGGGGCGCTACCCTATTCCATCAGATTCCTGTTTTGAGTGTTTTAAGAGTTTTTGCTCGGGGTTTCAATCCTTAAGGCTCGGGGTCGAATCTACACACCGTGTGGGTACAATTCGGGGTCCCGGGAGTGAGGTTTAGGTCAAAACCCTATTATTGTTGATTTTCATTAATGGAAGTTATAATTGGTTATGATTAGGTAACCGCCAAGGAATCAAAAGGTCAATCGTTCTCAAGGGTCGTTCTTGTTCTGTTTCTCGCTTGAACCAGAAGTAAGAAAATTGCACCCTATATATATGACATGCGTGGTTATTATTGAGGCATGTTGAGTGATTAAAAGTGAACATTGATTGCATATTAAATGCTTAGAAAATCTTGCTTATTTGTGAATGGCACTAACTTACTAGTTATAATCGGCAACGGTGACAAATTCGTTTATGAAGCTGTGACTTACTAGTCAAGTTCATCAATGGTACTTAGCACTGTTCGTGTGTTACTGACGTAAGAGTTACGAGCGGAATAAGTGTCATGAACGCAGAGCTGATGAAAGATTAGATCTAATCGACATCTGCATTGAATGACTCACTATGAGTATTAATTCCGGATCGACCCTAAGTTTGATGATAACTAAAAGCGCTTGCCTAGTTCTATGAGTAGTTACTTAGAGCCAGGGCCAGAAGGCCAGGTGACCCTATCGTCACATGGCTAAGGGTACGGAACCCACAGTTGTGACTCTATGGTCAATCCCTTGGTTTTTATTTTTTATTGGTGACTCGCTCATCAGTCACATATCTTGTTAAAACTAGTGATTCGATCACTCATCTGTAAAGGGTGTGGAACCCATGTTAGTGACTTATACATCTGTCACTCCTCTATTTAGGGCTAAAAGTTATGGATGGTTATTATGATCATTGTTTGATATTATATTCATGCAGTATTGAGTTTTCGTGCTGGGCTTTGGCTCATGAGTGCTATGTGGTGTAGGTAAAGGGAAAGAAAAGCTCACCCAGCCTTGAGTGGAGAGCTTAGGTGGCGATGTGTACATAAGCGGCCGCTTGACCACCACAGCTAAGGAGTTCTCAGAGGAACTAGGGGGTTTACCTTATTTTTTCCACTTAGGCCGGCATGTTGTAAATTTCAAACTGTAATGACCATTTTGGATTGTAAGTAATTTGTAAACGTTTTATGGGGCCATGAACAGTTTTATGTTTTAAATAATATATATCCTTTCCTTTTGACGGGTTTTACACCATATCCTATTAATGACACCTAGAAGCACGTTTATAACCAAAGAACTTGATTAGCGAGTTAAGCACGATTCAAGGATCACAGTAACGGTCTTGGAGTAACCAGGGTGTTACAACTTGGTATCAGAGCGTGCCAAGGTTTAGGGTTCCTGTAGATTGCCTAGGCATGTACACTCGTCACTGAAGTCAAGCTCGACTCATGGTTTGGTAACTATTTATGTGGTTATATATTTAACTACTTAAATATATTATAAATGCTTTACCTATTTACATGAGACACCATGTTAAGGCTATGTCGAGAATACTACATCATTAGCAAGAACATACTTACTAGTACTGATATTTCCAGAGCATGCTTAATAGTATTGTTCATTGTGAACTATTATTTGATACATGTTAAGTGATGAATGCTATGATCATGTATCTATTTGTATATTTGTAGAACTATGGAATATGGTAGTTATCTGATTGTTCTTGGACTGTGAGGCGGCAAGAGGTTTAGTTATTACTACCTGACTGGCCATATTGACTATTTCAGCAAGGTTCAAGTTGATAAGAATGAATCCAGGGCAGAGAGATTCATCAGTTGGCCAGGGTGATCAAGGCCAGAATAATAATCAGGGTCAAGAGAATAACCAAGGCCAGATTCCACAGCCAGCTCTTGCGAACTGGCAGCAATTATTCAATGACCTGCACGCTACAGTATTGAGGCAGGGAGAAGAACTCTGCATCCTAAGACAACAGCAGGCTCCTGCAGTAGTCAGTGTATCTGAGGCACCTCCTGTATCGGTGCCAGCAGCTGAGCAGTTGCCTGAGTTTGGTAATAAATGGGAGCCTCTCTATGAAAGGTTCAGGAAGCAGCAACCTCCAGTGTTTGAAGGCAGTGCAGATCCTGCAAAGGCAGAGCAATGGATGAGCATGATTACCACCATCCTGGACTTTATGAGGGTGACTGGTAATGAGAGGGTAGGCTGTGCCACTTATATGTTTCGGGAGGATGCCCGAATTTGGTGGGAGGTTATATCTCAGACCAGAAATGTCAATGCCCTGAGTTCGGAAGAGATTCAGACTCTGTTCAACGAAAAGTGTTACAACGATGCCATCAGGGCGGCAAAAGCTGAAGAATTCATCAGACTACTTCAGGGAAGTTTATCAGTGACTGAGTATGCCCTGAAGTTTGATCGTTTGGCAAAGTTTTCCATGGAGCTGGTGCCCACTGATGGGACCAGAAGGGAGATATTTCTCTAGGGGCTACAGCCTAGATTAGCCCGGGATGTTCGCATTACCACTGTGGCAGGGGTTACTACCTATGCACAGGTGGTTGAGAAGGCACTCACAGCTGAGTGTGCAGAAAACAAGATCTAGCAAAACAATGCAGCCAGAAAGGAGTTCAGGAGAACATGTTCACCATTTATGGGTTTTGGTAGGGGTGGAGGCCCCAGTGATCAAAAGAGGAAGGTTCCTGATTCCTTCCCAGTTCCAGGTCCTGACAAGCGACCCCGTGGTATTTCAATGGGTCGTCAATGTGGTAATGAGGCCTGGAAATCTTATCATGAATGCCCTAGATGTAAGAGGCGTCATTTGGGAGAGTGTAGGGCAAGGGTCTGCTTTTTGTGTGGAGTATTGGGCCGTCTCAAGAAGGATTGCCCTAAGACAAGGAAGGAAGAACCCAGAAAAGTGGACAGCTTCGCATTGACACAAGCGGAAGCTAAGGCTTCACCCTTAGTTGTTACAGGTCAGATTCTTAGTGACAAAACTCCTTAAAATGTTTTGATTGATTCTGGTTCTACACATTCTTTTGTTGCTAGTAGTATTATTGGTAGACTGTGTAGACCCTGTGATTTTTATGCAATGGGGTTTGGAACTTTATTACCCACTAGGGAGTTAGTAGTATCCAGGAGGTAGGTCAGATCTTTGTCAGTGGATTTGATAGAGTTGGTGATGACTAACATCGACATGATTCTGGGTATGGACTGGTTAGTGAAGTATGGGGCAACCATTGATTGCAGAAGGAAGATGGTCACCATTTAGCCTGAAGGTGAGGATTCTTTTGTGTTTGTTGGTACTGTGCATGGACCTTGCATACCTATGATTTCTGTTTTGAGGGCTAGAGATCTATTGCAAGGAGGTTGCATTGGATTCTTAGTCAGTGTGGTTGACACCACTCAGGTTGTGCCAACGAGATCAGAAGAGACCAGATTAGTCTGTGAGTTCCTGGATGTATATCCAGAAGATTTTCTAGGGTTGCCACCACACAGAGAGATAGAGTTCATGATAGAATTGGCACCAGGAACGAAGCCAGTGTCTAGAGCACCTTACAGAATAGCCCCAGCTGAATTAAAAGAATTGAAAGTACAGTTGCAAGAGCTGTTAGATTTGGGTTTTATCAGACCTAGTTTCTCACCTTGGGGAGGCTAGTTCTATTTGTAAAGAAGAAAGATGGTTTTCTGAGGATGTGCATTGATTACAGAAAACTGAATAAGTTAACAATCAAGAAAAAGTATCCTTTGCCAAGGATAGATGATATGTTCGATCAGTTGCAAGGTAAAAAGGTATTCTCAAAGATCGACCTTTGTTCTAGTTATCATCAATTGAGGGTCAAGGAGGGAGACATACCAAAGACTGCTTTTCGTACTAGGTATGGGCATTATGAGTTCTTAGTCATGTCTTTTCGATTGACTAATGCCCCAACTGCATTTATGGATCTGATGAACAGAGTGTTTAAGGATTATCTGGACCAGTTTGTGATCGTCTTCATCGATGATATCCTGGTTTATTCTCAGTCAGAGTCAGAGCATGAACAACATCTGAGGTTGGTTTTACAGAGATTGAGGGAGCATAGACTGTTTGCAAAGTTCAAGAAATGTGAGTTCTGGTTATCTCATGTATCTTTTCTTAGGCACATTGACAGTAAGGAGGGGATTAAGGTAGATCCAGCAAAGATCGAGGCAGTTAGAGATTGGCCAAGGCCACAGAATGTTTCTGAGGTTAGAAGTTTCCTTGGATTGGCAGGTTATTATAGGCGTTTCGTGGAAGGATTCTCAAAGATTTCTGCTTCATTGACTGAGCTGACGTGCAAGAATCAGGAATATGTGTGGTCAGATAAGTGTGAGAACAACTTCCAGGAACTGAAGCAGAGATTGATTACAACTCCAGTTCTGAGTCTTCCAATGGATCAGAAGAAGTTTTTGATTTATTACGATGCTTCACATCAGGGTTTGGGTTGTGTTTTGATGCAGTCGGGGAAGGTAATCACTTATGCCTCACGTCAGTTGAAGGAGTATGAAAAGAGATATCCCACTCATGATTTGGAGTTTGTGACTGTGGTCTTTGCTTTAAAGGTATGTAGGCATTACCTTTATGGGGAGAAGTGTGAGATCTATACAGACCACAAGAGCCTAAAATACTTCTTCACGCAGAGAGATTTGAATATGAGACAAAGGCGTTGGCTGGAGTTAGTAAAAGATTATGATTGTGAGATTTTGTATCATCCAA